>NC_056711.1:6015999-6263499 GCF_018831695.1 Puntigrus tetrazona | reverse complement strand
TGTCCCTCGATCCGCGCGCTGCGCCAGTCTGCTCGAGGAACCCGCTCGCTCGCTCGCTCGGCCTTTTTTTTTCTGCTTTCTCACTGTTGCCTGGTGTCAACCTACGCCGAGAAAGAGACATCCCTCCCTCTTCCCCCCTCAGCGGCAGCTTCCAATTTGCCTTCGCTTTTCTTTTCGCCTCTTCCATTGGCTTGCGCGCTGCCAGTCAAGCGCTTCCTCTTTACAGGAGAGTTGAGTAGCAACAGCTCGGAAACATCTGGCTGCCGCAGCTCTCGTCGCTCCGCTCGCCTGCTCCGTCTTTCCTGCCACCGCAGGTTGTTATGGAAAGCTGTTGAAAGTCGATCGAGTTGTTTTTCTCGCTGAGAGGATTAGACGGAGGAAGCAGGAAGACGCTGGACCTGGTCGCCTGTAAGTGCCTGTGATACGAGGTGCTCTTTAAGGAGATGAAAGGGGGGTTGGAGGCACGGGCTGGATTGTTATGGGGAAAAGTAACGATCTTTTTCACGCGACTGTCGGTCTTGACGCGCGGAATGAGTTGCTCGAGCGCGTGGCATCGGGGCCTGTCGCAAAACTGTAACACTGCAGGTTGAACGCTTACTTTTTATTTGTTAGCCGCACAAGCTAGCTTTTCCTGAACGTACGGGGTCAGGATCCAGAGAAAGACCGTCGGCGGTGCTCTCTCTCTCTCTCTTTCTCTCTCTCTCTCTGTGTGTGTGTGTGTGTGTTGTGTAGGAGTAGCCTGCTATAATACCATTTCCTACCTAGGCGGACTCGTAGTTTGTTTTATTTCGTGTCTGTTTGTTTTGCATCGTAGCTTTTAAGTTGAAGAAGGGGCTAACTTGGCTCCATTCGGATAAGTCTTTCAGGACAACTTCCCAGGTTTGAAAACAAGTTCCCTCTGACATGTCACGATATAAAACAACGCGCTAGCGTGGGCTTAGTTTTTTTTTTTTTTTTTTACTTTTACCTTCGCGTTCACCGATTGCTTTGCAAACCAAAACACGTAACAATAAGCGAGCCTAATCGTTTAAACACACGCTGAAGGAAAAGCTCTTATTAGCTTATTAAAAAACCAAAACCCCGAGACCAAGTGTAAGGTACGTGACAGATGCGGCGAACTCTTGGTTCTCCTGGCTTTTTGTGCATTTAAAAATATTCATGCATACCAATGATAAAAAAAAAATTATTATTCTGTTCCTATTCACGAGTGTGACATCTTTCAGGAGAGACCTTCGGATTATATCTGCGTGCCTTTTGTTTTTGCTGAATTTTGGTGGTAAACAGGAAACTTGTTTGGCTGGCGCCGAAGAAGTTTCTGAAAATGAGCACAAATATGACTGGGGGTACTTGAGGAGCAATAAGGTTTGTACGCCTTAATGCCGAATACAGCGCCTTTTGTCTGAGCCGTACTTATAAGGCCCGTATGATTGTTCCCATTGTTTCTTATTTCTCTTTTTTTCCCCCTCTCCCTCCTCTGTCAGTTGTCCAAAGGGTTAGTAAAATGAATGACGGTAATGGTGCAGCCAGTGAACCATAAAGAAGTCGAAAACAATATCAGCTGCGTGGATCTGTCAGTTGCAAATGTGCTGTGCTGGCCTTTGTTTATGGTTACTGGAAGGAGAGGGGGGGGGGAGAGAGAAAACTTGAGGGTATTTAAATTCTCAGTGCAGGAAACTAGGTTAGAAAAAAGTGTCGGCTTTCAGACGGACCTATTTCCAAGTTCTTCTTTGCTGAGAGATTACAACTAAAAGGGGGAATTGGCTAGTTTTCTACAGAAGCACCTCACAACACTTCCCTTCCTCCCGTTTTTAAAGAGGGGGGGAAAGAGAAACAAAGTTGTATAAAGGAGAGGCTGGTGGCAAGAGTGTAGAGGAGTAGCATATGGCACTAAAAGGAGCACAGCTGGAGGTAGCATTTCCATCTGAACATGATGTCAGAGCAGCTGACAGGCTGCCATCCCCCAGTCTTTTCTTCTAACGCACAGACTGGGAGTTAGTGTGTGTGCGGATCTGTGTGCAGGAGGAGGCATCGCATTCCCCTCCAACATCTCCTCCACTTTGCATCTGTCCCTCACAGTTTGATTTTCTCTCTCTTTCTCTCGCGTCTCTACCCTCTCATTGATTCGGCGAAGGGAGTTACAGCCGGCGCTACCACAACAGTGGACTTAATCAAGTTGATGCGTACTGCAGGTACTGTACCGGGGGGTCCGGGCGACGGGGATGTGTTTTGAATGGGGAGCTCTCGTTAAGTCTTTTTTGCGTGTCTGCTGTCGGCCGCCAGAGTGTGCGAAATGGGAAGTAAAGGATTTCGGGGCTGGTGTAGTGTAACCAGGCTGGGGGACGAGTGACACTTTTTTTGGTTTCCAGGCGAGCGTTTGATTATTCTGTTTGTTTGCAGGTCCTCAGTTGGGTTACTTCGTTCTCAATGGCAAATTGTTGCTGTGTTGTGACAGTGCGGGGTGGCGTTGGTAGGGAGTTCATTGTAGTGTTACCGCTTTAAAACCGGAAACTCTTACACGTTTAGATATACATATGTGCGTGCTGTTAAAACCGGTTTTTGCTTTGAGCGGCGAGATGTTCGGTCCATTTAAACCAAATTCCTAATCTTCTGAAGCGAGGGGAAAACGCAGAAATAAATCTGCAACTTTATATAATCAGACGTTCTTCCGAACGTCCCTTCGTCAGGCTTTTTGCTCAACTCTTTCCTTTTTTTCTTGTTTGTAAGGACTAATTTAGAACTTGCAGATTTGAGCTGCCTGAATTGGCTAGACAGCTGTAATCGCACTCCTCCTAGTCTTAATCTCTTTATCTGGGCAGCAGCTGCCATATGGTCTCAGTCAGCTGGATCAGATGTTCATAAGCCTCCTTCTCCGTCCCTCTCTGTCCTCCCAGTCTCCTAATTTGATCGCTGCTACCTTGTGAGCTGTCCTGCAATCTTTATTTTTAGCCATCTTAAGGATTAGGATTGATGTGGACTACGGGGCACTTAAAGTGATTGTATTGTAAATCTGCTGTGGACCGCCTCTTTGGGGAGGATGTTCCATTTCTCCAAAGATTTGGGGAGGGGAAAAGGGGGAGGAGAGGGCTGGCGAGAGGTTTGTTATCCCCCTGTCCCCCTATAAGCCCCTCATTAATGAAGGTCTGAACGCTGTTTGGGGTGGGGTGGGGGGCTTTGGCTTGCCATCCCAATCAGATTTAAATGAAGATTCAAATGAGTTCATTTAAGTCCGCTGCTTGAACATGACGCCGGTGCATTTTTTTAGACGGGAACGGTCCCCGTGGGTAACAGGTGTGATTTCTTCGAGTTTTTTTTTTTTTTCCTCCGTTTATTTCACTTTCAACTTTTTTTAAGTTCGTAAATTGCTTGTGTGTATTTTAATTTATTTTGTGTAAGATAATGTATATTTTTAGTGCATGTTTTATTTGCAGACTGTCCGTCTTTGATTACGCGCGTCACGCTGATGTTCTGCTACCTCAGTTGTCGTAACCTCCGAGATCACGGTACTTAGTATTCTTATGCAGTGTGCCCATGATAGTGAGCTGTTTGTGTACCTGTAAGCCTGTTACCTATACTTGGCGTCCTGGCCAAAGTGGGTTATTATAAATAACTGCTCCAGGAGCACAGCGAGGAAAAACAGGAAAGATTCTCTCGCGCAGGCATCTGTGGAATCAGGACTTCAGCTCTTTACATCACGCCATCTGATTATAGCCGAACATTACTGATAGGATGCGTACGGCGATATCGCTTTAAATTAATTTTACAATCGGGATATTTTTTTTTTTTTTATTTGCGCTATTTACTTTTATACTTTTAATTAAAAGGGTTAGCGTGAAATGTATTATTAAATGCAATACTGTGTACTTTTAAAGTGCACAACTGAGGAAAATGCAATTAGCCTAATATATAATCTGTGATGTTATACTTTTTGCATGTGCTTTTTTGTAATCCTTTTATGTCAGGACTGTGGTGAACATTTTTCCAGTGTTCCCACAGGGGTGGAGGGAGGGAAGGATAGAGAATTAGAGTGTGAGAGTATGTCTGTGTGCATGGAGCGAGAGAGAGAGAGAGAGAAAGAGAGAGAGAGAGGGAGAGGGGACGGAGCTGGTGGGAAAGAGAGAAGTTCCACACAGAGCTGCAGACAAAACAATTGTTGTTCTAGCGAGCCTCACTAACATCTGTGGTCTTTTGCAGGTTATGAAGACAGCATGGAGTTTCCAGACCACAGCAGACATTTGCTACAGTGTCTGAGCGAGCAGAGGCATCAGGGATTCCTTTGTGACTCCACTGTGCTGGTCGGTGATGCCCAGTTCCGAGCCCATCGTGCAGTGCTGGCTTCATGCAGCATGTACTTCCACCTCTTTTACAAGGACCAGCTAGACAAAAGGGACATTGTTCATCTGAACAGCGACATTGTCACGGCCCCGGCCTTTGCTCTCCTGCTTGAGTTCATGTACGAAGGAAAGCTCCAGTTCAAATCGCTTCCAGTGGAGGATGTGCTGGCTGCCGCCAGCTACCTCCACATGTACGACATTGTCAAGGTGTGCAAGAAGAAGCTCAAGCAGAAGGCCACGGCCGAGGCCGACAGCACCAAGCGCGAGGAGGACGCTTCCAGCTGCTCGGACAAGGTGGAGAGCTTCTCGGAAGGTGGGAGCACGGGCCGGCCGGCCACCGCCGACCTGCTACAGAGCGATGACGAGGACATGGAGAACAAGCGGGATAGCCCTCAGGAGCCGGGGAGCATGTGGATGCGTCTGCCCTCCGATCGGACCGCGTCTCCCACCACCAGCCCCAGGGAGGCGGAGACGCATGGCCCCGATGCTGGCAAATCTCCCGCCGGCAGCCCCAGCAGCTCCACCGGCTCCCTGTCCCGTCGCTCAGCCGTGTCTCGAAGAGTCTCCGCCGACACCGATTGCGTGCTTGACCTCTCCGTCAAGTCCGGTCTGGGCGGAGGTCCTGGGGAGACCATGGCCAGCAACCCGTACTTCTGCAGCTCTGTGACCCCAGACAGCCTCCAGAGCGCCCTGGTCCAGGTCAAGGTGGAAAAGGACACGGGCTCGGACGATGACGAGCTGGTGAGTGGCGACTACGAGATGGAGCACAGCGGCGTCAAGGAGCCGCCCAGCACCAACGGGACTCACATCAGCCTCGTTGCACAACGGCGCTTGGGCCTGGAGGCTCACCTCTCGGCCCTACGCGAGGCCTCGCTGGCCAGCGAGCTGGAGCGGGACGACAAAGGAGGCGACGACGACGCAGACGTCTTAGGAGGGGACAGCGAGCGAGCGCAGGAGGCCGCTGGGGTCGAGACCTCCCTGTTGCCTTACGTCTCCAGCATGCTGGGGGCTCCACATACTCAGATCTTCATGTGCCCCTTATGCAACAAGGTCTTCCCCAGCCCACACATCCTGCAAATCCACCTCAGCACGCATTTCCGTGAGCAGGAAGGCGTACGGGCCAAGCCGGCCGGCGACGTCAATGTCCCCACCTGCTCCATCTGCGGCAAAACCTTCTCCTGCATGTACACGTTAAAGCGCCACGAGCGGACGCACTCGGGCGAGAAGCCCTACACATGCACTACTTGCGGCAAGAGCTTCCAGTACTCGCACAACCTGAGCCGACACGCCGTCGTGCACACGCGCGAGAAGCCGCACGCCTGTAAGTGGTGCGAGCGGCGCTTCACGCAGTCAGGGGACTTGTACCGACACATCCGCAAGTTCCACTGCGAACTGGTCAACTCGCTTTCGGTCAAGAGCGAGGCTCTCAATCTACCCACGGTCAGAGACTGGGCACTGGAAGATAGTTCTCAAGAACTGTGGAAATGAAAGCTGAACTAATAGCAGACTGTTTGAACTGCTTGTTAAATTAATGAGAGAGATCTGAGTGGCATTTTTTGTTGGGGCAGAGAGGTGAAGGTAAGAGTGGGGCGGAGTGACGGCCGAAGGGTCCGAATCAGTCATTTTTCTTGTATGTACATTGCAAATCTTGTTGAATTGCACTTTACTAGCACATGAAAATGTTACTACTGATTTCCTTTTAATATATTTTCTGGTCTCTTTAGGGTCTCTTTTCTTTTTCTTTTTTTTCCTGCTCTCCTTGGGTTTTTATAAAACATGGGTGCTGGTCTCAGTAACCAACTCTGACAGAAAAAAACAAATCATTGGGATTTTCAACTGTATATAATTTACAGTATTTGTATACGCTCCTAAATTTCAAGGAACACCTGCCATGAAAAGCATATGAAGATTTCAGGTAATACACAGAGGAGTTTAAAACTAAGGACACACTAAACGGGTACTATGATCATATTTTTACCTGTACACACTCACCTCTTGTTCGAGTATGTGTGTGTGTATTAAAATATAAATATAGTGCACTACTATAATTTGCAGATAACATACCTGATGTGTGACTGTGGCCGTGCGTGCATGTGTATTCATGCGCATACGCACACATACACACGTAGTGTGTGAGCAGGTCAGTCCTTTAAATCCCACGAGGAAGCTCTAAGCTTGCGTTACTTAAGCTCTTGTACATTTTTGACTCGTTATAGGAAACTTGACTGATGGAAGACAAACAAGGCACTCATGCAATGTACAGCCTCTTTTTTTTTTTCATATCAGTTGCCGCATTTTTTTTTTCTATCATTTCCTAATATGATTTGAAGTTATTTTCGCATTTTAGTTGCGGTCTCTGCATCACTCGTTTGCTACTGAGGTTGGTTTTTACATCAGCTGCATTTCTAGCGATTTCTGTAGTGTTTTATTAAGATTTTTCGTTTTTAAAACGGAATCTGTTGTTGCATGATGTCTGACCTGTATATTGAAAAAGATGTGACTTGCTGTATTGCTGTACACTGTAATTGACTGATTCATTACAGTCAGGGCACCTGTCTGTTGAGAAAAAAAAAGTACCTTTAATATTACCGCTGTAGAAATTGCATGAATTTTATTTAACTTACTCTTTTTCGTTGTTGTTTTGCATCAGAGAGTGTATTTTTTAATTAACTAATTTGATTCCTTGGTAGATTTGAGTTTTTTCCTCTTACTAGAGAACGAACCGAGGGGTTCTGGTGAGGTGTTTTTTTTATTTTTAGTTTTTTTTTTTCTGGGCTGTGAAGATTGTGGAAATGCACTGACGTTAGGCTGCAGTATCTACACGCGCGACGCGATTGGGTTCGGGCTCGCTGTAGGATTCGGGGGGTTAACGAGGGGCCAGGTGTCAGCAGAGGCTGGATCGCTACATTTATTGTTCAGAAGGCTAGCGCGGCTCCTGCTAGCATCTCCTCGCGCTGCTCTTCCCAGTGCTGGGTCCTCAACTGCTGTTTGTCTCAGTGTCCTGTTTACTGGCCGTTGTCATTTGAATCATGTCGGCTCTGTTCGTAATTTATTTATTTATCTTTTCAATTGGCACTTGCTTCAGATTCGATTGCCATGAAGACACATTTGCGTGGCTGATGGTACAGCTCTTCTTTATGGGTGTCCTCAGCAGCGCTCATCTATTTGGAGAAGCTGAAGGATCTTTAAACAGCATAAAGCTCAACACACTCTGATCTGAGTGGTTTGTGTGTGTGTGTGTGTGTGTTTGTGTTCAATACATAAGTCGTTTTTTTTTTCGTTTTGTTTTGGTCACTAGAACGTGTTTGGCAAGGTTGGTTGCACCTTTGAAGCTTAATGAAATTAGAATGATGTGCAAAAGAGGCCTTTGATATGTATATGCTTAATTATTAACTTTAATCCAATTGACTTTGTTACACTGAAAAAAAAAAAAAAAAAAAGATCTATAAATTTGTGATTGTTCACTTTTTGCAGCATTTGTGATTTCTAAAAATGTTTCTTTTGAAAGTGTTTTATTTCTTCTTTTAATTTGCAAGGGTTTGTTTTATTAACAACGTGAGAATTCTGTTCATTTTGTTTGTTTGTTTGTTTGTTTCACACAAAAAAATAACAATTTCATTGTCAAATCCAGAGAAATAAAAAAAAACAAAAAACAAAGAAAATGAAAAACATATGGCTTAGCGCTGTAGACGTAGACCGGTCACTCACATAGTGCTGAAATGCTTGAACTACTTTAGTTAGTGAGGGCCGGGGGCTCCGCACATGTTTGGAGCAGGACAGGAGTGTGCGGCACGCGGGCCTACGCAGGCCTCAGGAGCTGTCCTACCATATATTTGGCTGGTGCAACGGCTAGTGAAAAGGTTGAGCTTTGCCAACAGCGCACGCTCCTCACGGCGTTTTGCACGGTGGTACTTTTACCTTTTGCACTCTAAAATGTGACGGAAAAAAAATATCAACTGCGGGGTTGATTTGTTTTCTATGCTTTCTTTTTCTTTATGTTTTTTTGTTGGCTTCTATTGTACTTGACCGCCTTAAACTACTGTTATCAGCTTATTACTCAGAGGGTGAAAACTGGAAACTGTCGCTGGAATACTGGATGTCTGTCTCTGACTTTTTTTTTTTTTTTTTTTTTCGTTGTTGTTCAATGGAAATGAAGCTGTGAAATGGCCTATGAAGCATATCCATAAATTAGATACCCCTTTAGTTTACTTGAAACCCAGGAACCCCAGTGTGAAGAACAACTCTGTCAAATTCAAACTCTGTGGCTAATGAGTATGGGAAAGAAAATAATAAATATCTGTTGAATTCAAGGACAATCGCTGTCTGGATGGAAGAAGAAAAAAAAAAAAGAAGAAGATTCAACTTCACATGTAATTGCTTCCCTTCTGAGATTTTTTGCTATGTTGACATTGTTCTTTTTATGGATTTAGACATTTAGCTTTGACAATCATAGTATGTTTCATTTTCTCAAGGGAAGTAAATTATGAGGCTGTTTAGTTTTGTACTTTTGGTGTGCTGTTGGTGAAATTTTTAAAATTGTGTGCAAACTGCAATAAATTATAAGAACCTTAACCTCTCCGTGCCATTTTTCTGTCAGAAACTTCTGGTGGGATTTGCCAGAGCGGTGACGACGTGCAGATTGGTGAGACGGTGTTTGTGTTTTTGCATTCAGTTCAATAATCTTATTTACTGTAGATGCTCGTGTGGGTGGAAACATGTTTTCCAGTGCGTGAGGTCTGTGGATTGAGTATACTGTCCGGATGAGTGTGTGTGTGTGCGTGTGTGTGTGCGTGAGCGAGCGTGAGTGTACGAGATCTTACATGGCTCATGTGTATATGCTGCTTTAATGTCTGGCTGGTGCTCCAGTAAAGGCGTGGGTTGGACCTGGGAAAATGTGCAGCAGCTTGTACGAAGACCAACCCCTCCCCCTGCATCACACACACACACACACACACACACACACACAGGCTGCTTCCAAAGCTCCTCAAGTACAGTTTTCCAGCAAACAAATCAGCTTTATCTAATGTCTCGCTGTTCGGCAAACCTGGCCTACAGATGCACTAAAGGCTGACCACTTTTAAGTCAGCGAGCGTTACTCAACAGGCCACTGCCACAGATGGTCCCGTGCTGTAAGCCTGCCCCCCTTCCTCACACACACACACACACAGCACCTCCTTCCAATTGGTGCGAGATTTAGTTTTCAAACTCATTTTGGACTTAAGATCAATTTCCGCTCGTATTATCGAGGAAGTCTGAATAGCTCCTTATCGTTCGGTATTTTCTCGACGACATCTTTCGCTCGATTTTCTCAGAGAGCCGAGATTTGATTTGTGACATTCACATACAAATCTGCATCTAACATCTGGTTGGAACGGACAGTTGGAGCATAATGGTTTTCTCTCTTTGCTTTTTTACTATGAATTTAGGTCATTAATTTGTATCTGTCCTTTGTTTACTCGAGGAGCAGAGACAAAGGGGCAGCTGTGGAAACATTTGGCTGTGCCGAAGGGTAGTGGGCTCGATGTGATGAGCGTGTTACCAGCTTGGGCTTCTATATGTAGCTCCGCCGCAGAAGTTAGCGGGAGCCGTGTGCCAGCGTACCGGGGGAGAGCGGCGCACATGGCATCGATAGGGCAGCCGTTGCACTGAGGTATGACTGATTCTGCCCACGCAGATAGCTGCCGAGTGCCTCGCCATTCTCCGTGACCGGCTCCAAATATAATGTACATTAGAGGAGCGCAGACAGGAAGAGAAGAGGCCTTTCTGCTTGCTGGCTTTCCAAGAGGAGCTCCGCGAAGTTAGAGCGTTCGCTGAAGGCCGTCGTGTTCGGCTCGGAAATTTCGGTAGATTGTAAGGTTCTTGAAGACGCTTCCTAATCTTACGAGAAATTGTTATAGACGCTATTAATTATAAACAAAATTGATAAACCGTTTAGGCTCTCGGAGACCCCTGGAGAAATTCGATGCTCTGTCACTGAGATTGCTGTTAGCTTATTTTTTTATTTTTTGTCTTGATGAATGAATACCGATTACACTGTCCTGAGATTATTAGATTATTAAAATCTTGATCGCACACACACACACACACACACACACACAAAAGGTTCTATTAAAAACTCTTCACTGAAAGAGTCTTTCTTTTTTATGACATTGCCATGAAAAACCCTCTTTATTTTTTTATGAGTGTAGGTGTTGATTAGAAAGATAAAAACATGTTGACTTGAGTATATTGTCTTATTGTCCAATAAATACAATGCATATGAGCTATACTTGCGTGTTTGTATACCTATGTATAATAACATTAATATACCTAAATATTCATGAAATGTTTCATTTAGTCTCCTGTTCACCGTAATTTGATGAAAGAAAATGTGCACTCTTGAAGAGTCCAAAAAGTCCTGGAAATTCAGCTGCAGCCAGCAGTTAAGATGTAAAGAATTTGAGGGAATGAAAGGAGCATTAAGTCCTACATGAAAGAGAAAGGAAAAAGGAAAAAAAAAAGTACAAGGGCTGAGCAGATAAAAGGTGAGAAAAGCAGGCAGGAGGGACGACGTCTTTTTTCTTTCAGTTGTCTGCCTCATTTAAAAGGCAGCCATTGTTGAGCGCCCCGTGCATACAGACAGAAGGCAAGCAACAAGCGGCCTGTCTTGGCCCTTCAGACAATGCAGTGGTGCTACAGCCTGTCAGGGGTGGGGGAGAGGGGTCTGCGTGGGGGAATATTTTTGGTTTAGGGAGGAGTACGCCATGCACCCTGCGTCCCCCAACAAAAGACGACGCAACCCCAACTTAAATGTTAGGATGCTTGTGTGTGTGTGTGTGGGTTGTGGTGCTGTTTGGTGAGCAGTGAGAGGCACAGACATGGTTCTCCGCACAAGCACATTCAGGGGTCTGTGGAGCTCGCTTGAGCACAGATAAAACAAAACATTTCTTTTGTGTGATTCTTCCGTAGCAGAAAGAAGTGGGCTGTCATCTGCACTGAATGGTGATGGAGATGAACAACAAATCAGTGAACAGGATGCATCATTTCAGATTTCAAGAGTCTCTTCAGTGTCAATTTTTACATTAATATTTTTAAATCCTAAAACATGTACAACTGATATTGAAATGTTTGAAGCAGACTATTCATTTAATACTGCAAATCATTTACATCTTCATATATGTCCAGTGGAAAAATATCAATTGATTGCAGTTCATTTTTAGCAATGGTTTTTAAAAACTGTATTAAAAATATATTTTTTATTTTTTATATTAATTATAATATAATATTTAGTATCATTGCTCCAGTTCAAAACAACAGGATTTATGTGAATGTGAAATATTTTCTAGCAGTATAAACGTCTTTCTTGTCACATTTATTATTTATTTAGTGCGAAAGTATTAATTTCATACGCCCGTTGACCCTAAACTTACGAACAGTGGTGTACGCCATGAGTTTTATACAGCGATTCGATCAAATAGCTGTCTGAAATGGTTGTGATTTGAAGATTTGTGGCATTCGGCGTGTTCAAACATTTCAGCATGATGACTACTAATGACTGTGTAACTGACAGTTGTCCCAAACGACAGATTTCCTAGCTGTGTTTCTGACACGTCTCTCCACTTTTCGCTCTCGTACCTCTCGGATAAAAAGAATAATTTCAGCTCAAATCAATATTTCATGTCCACTTAATAAGTGCTGCGATGTACAGTCAGCCAGTCATTACTATAAAATACTCCTTAATCGGAGACTTATTGTGTTATAATGACAGGGTGACTTTAAACGATCCCCTACATGTATTAGCTACTGCATTTCAACACTTCAACCAGAAACTCTCGCGTTTCCCTCTTGTACTGCCTTTCGGTGTTGGAGGCCCGGCAAGGCCTTGATGTGACTGGTTTGGTCGGCTGTTTCTTTCTCTCAGAACCAGCTGTTGGTAGCACTTCTGCCCAGCGTAGATAAGCAGGGTGTGGGATGTTGATAGGGGGTCTTGGCAGGATTTAGTCAGCAGCGAGTCAGCACTTTTCCTGGGCGCACCGCTGTGACCTTATTGGGGGTCAGACACTGCATATACACACGTTTATACACCTATATTAAAAAGGGTGTCCATATCTTGCAGAAAAAACATCACATACGCTTCCGTTGAAAAGTCCGGAGTCGGTATTTTTATTTTTATTTTTTTTTTAGC
The DNA here is from genome assembly GCF_018831695.1 of Puntigrus tetrazona. Classification (NCBI taxonomy): domain Eukaryota; kingdom Metazoa; phylum Chordata; class Actinopteri; order Cypriniformes; family Cyprinidae; genus Puntigrus; species Puntigrus tetrazona. The sequence continues at coordinate 6,251,004 of NC_056711.1, read as the reverse complement.
AAGGGCACATTAAATTGATCAAAAGTGACGTCCGAGACATTTAAATGTTACGCAAATGCTGTTCTTTTAAACCTTCTTTTAATGAGAGGCTATTAAAAATGTCACAGTTTCGCACAGAAATACTGAGCTGCAGAACTCCTTCAACATTAATCATTCCTCAAACAGCAAATCAGTGCACTACAATGGTTTCTGAAGGATCATGTGACGCTGAGAGACAAAATTCAGCTTTGCCGTCACAGGAATAAATTGTATATTTAAATATATTCGAATGGAAAACAGCTATTTTAAATTAGAATAATATTTGACATTTTCTTACAATATTCTCGATCCCAAAACATCAGATTCAGAAGCCGAACAACATGTGGAGTGATTCTGGGGTGGAGTGACCCTTTAAGTAGTTATCCAGCTAACCAACAGGCCAAGGCGCACCCTGCAGACGCTTCGAGTGGTGTGTGTTGTAAAAGCTGTTTTTCCCGGTGTTCTACAGAACAGATCCTGCAATAGTCATTTCTAAAGAGACCCCACACCTGTCCACCCCGAACGTGTGACTCAGCAGGGCTCACACACTCTTTACACATGTGCTTGTAGCTCCACGTGAACAACGCACACACACACACACGCCGTCGGAGCAGAAAATCACACTCCAACACCTTACAGATATAGCCATGCCAATACAGACCTACAAACATGCATCAATACATTTTTGGTATACAGTAAGAGTTAACCATAGCATGCATGCCAACGAATGGCGAACCGACAAGAGTGCGGTGGCCTCATCATTTCCGAACGTTTTTTTTTTTTGGTCGCAAGCTAGTTTGCGTACAAAGAGGAGCATTGTCGTCTCAGCCGGAGATGCCAAGCTCTCGGCTCTCTGCGAGGTCCGGCAGCGCGGGCCCCATCTGTCGCCTCCACCAACCTGCAGCAACTCAGAGTGGCCCGAGGCCGACTCGCAGGATTAATGCGCACATCCTGAACTGGGTTAGGGAGAGAGAACGTGGGCTCAGCCTGTGGGACCTGGCACAGCCAACGTGCCACATTCCCTCTCACAATGCTGCATTATCCACCACCGCACAGCAACCTTGGCAGGGAGCTGAAAAGAAATCCTGAAGGAGGACGGATGTGATACTGGTACTTTTAACATTGATGCGTCCTCCAAAAGGCCTCTTGATTTTGTCCGTGGATTTAGCATAGATTTCTGCAGAAAATGCCTCTGAATGTTATTAGGCGATCGTAACTGAGGGGCACGGCCTGCTGAACGACTAGTATCAGATTATACCGTAGCTAAACTTTCACCAAAAAAAGATGTATTTTAGTAAAGTAAACATTACAGGCACTTTTTTAAGGCACATGAAGAAATGCACAAATTTGACATAAATTCCAGATTTCTGGATCTTTGAAACCGTCCTTAACTAAAACTTTTAAAACTTGTTTTCGGTTGTTAAAATACAGCTGAAGTAAGACCGAATATAAATATAATTAGAAAAACTTGCTTGAAAATTGAAAATGTGGCTTTGGACAAATCTAATCATTTAAGCGGAAGAACTTAAGTTGCTAAAACCAAACCTGAAAATAAAACTAAACTTAAATAGAGCTAGAAAAAGATGATGAAGAAGAAAACTGACCAAATAACACACTGACTAAATACTGATAAAATACAAAACAAAATCAGAAATTACTAGTAAATTTCACAAATACTAACAAAGTAGTAAATTAAGCAGAAATACTTAAATGTTTTTTTTCTTGTAAAACCTACTCAACTAATCATATAATAATAAAAAAATGTATATTATAATTTTATATTTTATACAATTAAATTAGATGAGTAAGAGTTTCAAATGAAGATTAATTATGAAAATGAAACCAATTTAAAATATTATTAAATGTCATGAAAAAACTGTATAAATATGGCTAATAACATCACTATTAAATGGTAAAAAAAATTCACAATCACAATAAATTATCCAAAATATTTTTTGAAAGATATCCACAATAATGACAATATCTTCGTCTAATAAAGATTTTATTGACCCTTCTCTGGCAAACATGGCTTCTGTTTGTAAGCATCTATTGGTAAAATACACACTTATAATAACTTTTAGCAGAATGCTTTTTTTTTTTTAAATGTAATGATTTTCTGCCACAGAAAGTGTTCGACTCAGCGACATATTCTTGTAGTAAATATGTAGAACAAATCTAGAAGAAATCGCATTCAGTGCTCATCCCACCAACAAAAACATGTGCCCCGACGTCATGAGCTGCGTCCCGTCCCAGGCCTCAGACAGTGAATGAGCGTCTGCACCCAACACACATCTGCACACGGCATTATCATTAGTGCTCCCGCGTCGCCCAGGATCACTGACAAAATGAACAATACCAACAATCACTCCCTTCAGCTGCAGCCATATGGGCGCCATACTTAGATTGCAGGGGAAGAGGAAAAAAGACAAGCAATTGTACTGGCATCTGTTTGGCAGTCCTTAGAAGCTGCAGCAAGATGAATCTGCCGCGCGAGGAAAGTTTTTCCCTCTGCCTCCCTCTCGCTTTGGACAAGTGAAAGTATTGCAGGTTGCACTCCTGTCGGCCGGCTCTCGCAATTACTGTACCTGCTCTTTAATGTGGCGTCCTAATGGGACGGGCGAGTGCAGGCCCAGATGGTGAGACAAAGTGCTTTCTTCCAGGTTTCTTCTGAGGCGGTGCATCTAGCTGGATTACCTTTCCCTTTCAGCGCCGCTTTGAAATTTCTCGCACTTCAGTTACGAGAGGTTTTATTATAGGAAAAAAAAAAAAACAAAAAAACTGCTTGCAAGCAGCATTGAGGGTCTTTGTCACATTCAGTGGCCACAAAAAATGTCTGGAAACTTTGATCACGCTCCAAAAACATGACAAAAAAATGTAAATGTATTTATCTAATCAATATTTAGTGTAATACATAAAGTAAATATATATATACACACACACACACACAAATAAAAAATCAAATAATTCGAAACATTTATTAATAAATATAAACCAATATATAAAGTCCTAACTGAAATAATTTCCGTGTATGTATGTATGTATGTAAATCTAAATATAACAGCATAAAAATGTCAATGGCCAAAAATTTGTGCACCCTAAGTAAATATGATCAAAGAAGTCTGTGTGAAATTAATCTGCACTGTTAATTAATAACTTTCGATATTTTAGTTTACAAATTTACAAAAATCGAACATTTCGTTAAATATTACAAATGTAAAATAATGGGAAATATAACGATGAAATAAATGTTTCCTCTGATACACACTGGGCACAATTAAAGGCACCCTTACGTTCAACGCTTTTTAAAACCTCTGTTTGTCAGTTTAACAGCTCTAGATTTTCTCCTATAATGTCTGATAAGGTTAAAGAGACCAGAGAGCTTTCCTTCAGACCCTTCACGTTTCCCAGCTCTCCTTCTCTTCAGTTCAGTCATTGGTTCAGGTCAGAGGACTGGAATGGTTTTGTGCTCAGTGACCCATTTTTGTGTTGTTTTTGAGGTTTGTGTTTGGATTATCGTCTGGTTGAAAGATCCAGCCCATTATAAGATTTCTGAGTCAGTCACTTATTGATTTTTTTTATCTGCTGGCATTTGATATCCATGAGGCCATGTGTTTAAACAAGATGTCCAGGACCTCAAGGAGAAATATAGGCCCACAACATCAAAAATACTGCAGTATATTTCATTGTGCACATAAGAGTACGGTTTCTCCCCGTCTTTTTAGTTTCATCTGATCACAGAAGCCAGTCCCATTTGAAGTTTCAGTGGTGTCTGATAACTAGGAGAGTTTTTCTTGTAATCCTCCCAAACAGCATGTGCTGATGTAGGTGCTGTTTGACAGTTGTTTTTAAGCTTTTCTGAGCCCGAGACTCAACTATTTTTTGCAATTCTCCAGCTGTGGTCCTCCTTCTTACCGTGCATTAGGACGACACAGACACATCCACTTTAATTATTGCCCTGATAGTTGGCTTTTCTTAAAACCAATTCACTCATTCGTGGAGCTCAGTTATCTATTGCTGCACATCAGAAACATATTCTTTGGTTTTCATCATTGTGATAGATGATTAAGGGAATTTGGGCTTTGTTGTCTCTCTTATTTATATTTCTGGGAAACAGGAAGCCATTGCTGGAGAAATTAATGTTCATAATAACCCTGGAGGGATAAAATTATAAATATGAATACACAGATATTTTACTCATAAGAATTTCTAAGGGTGTCCAATCAGTGAAAAACATTTACTTCATAATGATATTTCTCCCAATTTTAAATTCTTATTATCCAACAAAAGATTTTTGTGAATTCAAAGATCAAAAGCATTAATAACTTTCCTTTCACAGCCTTATTTACCAATATTTACCAAGGGTGCTGACTAAATAAATTATTGTAAATTATTGTATACATTTACACTAATACATAAAGTATATATATATATATATATATATATATATATATATATATATATATATATATATATATATATATATATATACTTAAAATATAGTGATGTAGATATATAAATATATAAATGTGCTGTTATATATATATGGATGTATACATGCATATAAAAAATATCTAATATATATAATAATCTTAGTAATAAAAAAATTACTCTGTTACAAACAATAAAAATACACTTAAATCAATATATACTAAAAATATTAAAATGTTTTATATATATATATATATATATATATATATATAAAAAATAAATATAAATGTATATACTGTATGTGTGTATTTATATAATTTATATATACATCATTAACAAACAATACACATGTAAACAAACTTTTTTGAATGCAATTATTTGTTTGATTATTTGTTTGAGAGCACTATATATATATATATATATATATATATATATATATATATATATATATATATATATTTTTTTTTTTTTTTTTTTTTCAAAATACACAGATAGATGCAGATACTTGTACTTTTGTGGGACATGTTGATAGTTACTGTAATGATCTCTGTTAGGACACCTGTGTGAACTCATTTCACACAACCACTAAAATCACCAGATGTCGCCTGGTCTAATATTTAAATGTTTGAAAATGTAAAATGTTTAAGTAATAAGTCCAATGTAACGACATTCGTCATGAGCGTCACTTATGTATCCAGAAGTGTCCACACATGTTTTGGAGCTCCTGTGTAACAGTTGGCGAACATCTGACCGTAACTTAAAGACTTCACACTCCTGCAGACTTCCAGTTCTGCTGGCAGGTTTATGTGTTTGTACAGGCCGTGCCTTTTTGTCGGCCAGTCCGTGTTGTTCTCGTCCTATTACACCCAGCCGTGCAGCGCTACAAGCCTTGCCCAAACAGGGCAATCCCTCCTGGGCAAATATTTAAAGTCAAAACAGCTCTGGCTCCATAAAGCTAGTTGGGTGGTGTGGCTACATCTGTCAGTTGGGGGAGGTGTGTCGGGGAGAGAGAGAGAGGGAGCGTGTGTGCGGACGAGCGCAGCAGCTGCTGAAACGAGTCTGGACGCTGCTGACGCCAACACCTGTCCGCTCTGGAGACATGGGGAAGCAAATGTCCAGGCAGAGCTGGCCACAGACTCCCACTGCTGTCCAACCACAGGGTGGATGATGAACTTAAAGAGGGCCACGCTTCAAAGTGCTGCCTTTTCCAGCAATGATCACCATTGTGCATGTGTGTGCCTCGCCTGCCAACAAATATTGAGTTACAGTCATTTTGACTTCAACAATGGATACCATTTAAAGAATATTCCGGGTTCGAAATAAGTTAAACTCAATCCACAAACATTTGTGGCAATGTTGATTATAAAAGAAAATGATTGTCGCTCGTTTATTTGATCTATCTATCTATCTGTCTGTCTGTATTTATTTCTATACAGTTAAAGTGAGGCACTTAGAATGGAAGTAAATAGGGCAAATTTTCTGAGCATTTAGAAGTGAAAAATTACACTGTTATAATTACATAAAATCAATTCAATTAATTGCCCTTTTTATTCATGTTTACCTTTAAAACATATCTATTATTTATTTATTTTAAATATTACATTGTCATGACGACAGATTTGAAACATATAGACATTTTCTCATAGAGTGAGCTTTCTTAGTCTTTTTTTAACATAAAAAAAAATGTATATATTGATTACATCATGTGGCTGAACTCACAAAACTATAAATATTTTGTTTAAAATGTATTATAGTAATCACCAAGGTGCTACAAGCACCGTCAATTAAGCGTAACTTGCGCTGCTGTAGTTCTAATAGAATTAGACTTTATTTTAAGGTGTTCTTGTTACACGTTACATGTGCTTACTATTATAATAACAATAGAGGATGCATAATCACATGCAAGTAACCATAAACCAAACCCTAATCCTAACCCCATATATAGTAAGTACATGTAGTTAATTATTATTATTACTCAGCACTTAATGTATGATTACACTGTAACAAGGACACCTTCCAATAAAGTGTATATTTCCTTGTTAAAACGATGTCACTGAGCGGCTGTACGCCACTCCTCCGAAAACACTTCGGACGCCCCTCTCTAATGTTTTTCTGAGCCATGTGTTGCGTCTATAACCTCCCTCCAGAACCCAACCCCCAGTCCTTATGCCCCACAGACAAACACAAACTCCACAAGTTTCCCCCCAAAAAAGCAACAGCCAGTACTCTAAACTCATAAACACCCCCCCCCGCACACACAGCCAGCCCCCATCTGGCGGCCCCTGGCCCTGCCCCCGTTGGAGCTGGGGGCTGGGGTGGAGCTGAGGTCAGGGATCAGGCAGACGTTGGCCCTTTGCTCAACAGCTGCCCGTGTTCACAAGCCAGGAGGAGGAAGTGGCAGCCGCCACTGCAGCAGCAGCACATCTGCTCTAATGAGTGTGTCAAAGCCACTAATGCACAGACACACTCACACACACACACACACACTGATCTGGCCCTCCCCTGACCTTCTCTTCACACACTCAGCGCACCATCAGGCCAGAATGGAGCCCTTTGTGCGGCAGTGTTTGTGTGCGGTGTTTCGTGAAAGGTTCAGAGCTCTGTTGTGTAATGAGTCAGCTGTGACAAGAGGAAGAACTGCAAAGACATTTAAACACGCGCACGCACACACACGCACACACACACACACACACACACACACACTCTATGAAGGGTCTAAAAGACATTAACACACTTTTGAAGAAAACTTCTGGTCTTGCAGTAAATCATCTATCTGTCTATCTATCGTTCTATCGTTTCATTCTGTCCATCCATCCATCTTTTTTCTGTCATACTGTCTATCGATCTGCCATTCAACTACCACATATTTTTGGTTAATCAAAGAACCTTTTAGTTAAACAGTCTTTTTCTTGTGTGATGAACCTACAAACTGTAAGAAACCACTTTAGTTTCTGTACACAAAATTATTCTCACTACTCAAATATTTTGACGCACATATCAGGCCGAATTTAGGTATATACTGTATCTGCAAATGGAAAAGCATTACCAACAACAGAGATAAATCAAATGAAACACTACACAAATAAATGATTACATCAAAAACTTAACACCAATGGATTTGTGAGCATCTAAATCATGATCAGGTTAAGCTGACATGGTTCACAGAAAGCAGTGCAGTGAATCTGTAATGAGAGCAGGAAGACTCCTTCGGTCTCCAGCGTGTACAGTATGAGAGATCTCATCATTCTCACCACAGTCCTCACCTCCTACTACATCGCACATATGTGTACATTTATATCCAGGCACCTTCAGCAGCCAAACAAGCCAACACGCATACATCTAACATATAGATCTGCCCGTGAAAGCAAAACATTTCTATTCCGGTATCTTCAGAAACGCAATTTGATCGGTGCAGCACTCATTTTCGTTTTAAGGTTTTTTTTTTTTTTTTTTTTGGCAATCTTTCCGCCACAATCCAAGGTTTCGCTCGTCATTGAGGTTTACGCTAAACGTAACGCAAAATGCATTTCTATTAAACAGAAGCTACAGATGTCCCATTGCGCGCTAAAAGACGAGGAGGGGAAACAGACGTTTTTATTAAATTAAACTGAAAATAATCACCCGAAAATGTTTCCCTGAGGTTAATCACGTTTTCGATGATTAAAAAAAAAACGTTTGTGTGTATGCTTTAATTAGCTCCCAGCCTTTTAACCTCGACCAGGCCACGCATACGATAACATCCACGCATTAATATGTACACCCACCCTAGAAACACTGAGGGGAAAATCCAAGAACCGGACCTTATCATTATCTAGGAGTAATTGTGTAGCATCACAAGTTATTGTCAAACGTAATTACGGGGCTCTTTCTGTCGTCGTTAAAAATCCGAGGACGTCGTCGCTCAAGGTGTATTTCAAGGTAAATGTCTCCCCCTGGTGGTGTGTTTGGACCTCGTCTTTCCAAAAGGAGGTGAATTTCATCGCACCAGATGCAAAAAGTGCCACAAACGAACACACAAAACAGAAGTGTTTCTCACTGTATGACTTTATTGATTGGAGTTTGACACAGTTGTCTGCCATTCGTCCCAGATAAACAGAGCGGGTGAGTTTTGGTGCAAATCCCACTGGATGATCATGCACACCCATCAGTATCAATCACCAGCAAAGTGTACAGTTACAGTAAGTTCAAGAGAATATGGCTTTGTGTTCTGTGTATACATACACGGAGAACCCAGTCAGCGGCGATACAAAACTGGAGCGGTGTTTCGGAAACAGAAAAGGTTGTGTTTGTGCAAACGTAACATTGTTTGAATGCTGTCTGTTCTTGCAAATTGAATTTGTTCAGAGGAAATTCTTCCCGATAATGCAAGATAAATGACATGTAATAGATGCCGCTAAACAAATAAACAGCTCACACCGTTTATTTAACGGCCGTGAGCAACAGAAAATGCGAAGCATCACACCCTCATCAATCTGAAAACGAAATAGTTATCATTCAGGGTCATTTACAAAGGCCTTTTACATCACAGCATTCATTTATCCATTAAGATACTTCTTTGGATGCGTGTACACTTTTGGCAAACTGCAATGACTGCTAATGCCCTCGAAAAAGATAAAAGAGGTTTCTCAATTAAAATCCAGAAAAGCTCAATCAGACGAGAATTAGTTTTCAAGTTTCATTGTTCATCTGTATTAACAAGGCACACTTTATCCTACGTTACTCAATTACTGGAAGGTGCGACAAAACAGAAGAAGCAGTTCAGGGTTTCTGAAAGAACCCAGTCGCGTTTAAATAGGCAAGCTCTGCTTAGATCATCTCTAACATGTAAAGGTTCGGTAAGTGCACTACTGGAGGTCAGGAAAAAAGCAGAAGACCTCGTGCAGCAGCTAGCAACCACAGAAGTAGTTCGATCATCAGTGCGTTTTACTGTCGTACATCCTGAGGCGGCATCTTAAGGATCTATTCTCTATATCGAAAGGCAAGTTCATTGATGTCTCGTTAAAGTGGCTTTAATATGCTTGCGGCATAAAGTTGTACAGTTGAACAATAAACATCTGAGTGCTGTGCAAATGTTTACATACATTCAATGGAATCAAAACTCCGGACTGTATAATAGTATATGCTTCTTGAGGCACATTTGAATTATATACTATTTTTTAGAGCAAATTAAATAGATTAAAATTTAAAGATGCTTTCATAAGCTGTCTTAGAGAAACAGAAAACACCCACGGTAATGGTAGTACATTTTGAGGCTGCATTGTACATAATTCGTACCCAGAACCTCCGAATCTGTATTTATGCATGTGGTAAAGAAACATTTACATTGTCTTTTAAAAACCGTACGTTTAAATGAATTGGACTCGAGCGAGTCAATCATACAGTCCATTTAAAACAAGGACAAAGTGTGGTAATACACATTGCATAACCGTCGATTCTTGTAGGATAAAACAACGAAGAACATTAAATATAACATGTATAAGTAATCTTTTACCCAACCTGTGTGGAAAAACTGATAATATACATCACTACTGATGCCTGTTTGAAGCAGTAGCACATGTACAGCATATGGACTCAAGATGGGGATACTGAGCTTGAGAGCGCCAAACGCCAGAGGAGGACGACGTAAAGCAGAGGAGAAACAAATAAATGATTACACGAAAGTAAAAATTGAAAAGCTCTTTTTGATTCACCGCAGGAATGCCGTTATATATGGCAAATACTCCATTTCAGAGGGCTGCAGGATGATCCGAGTGACACAAAATGACGTTCTTGCCATGGAAAAAAAAACTGAAGGGAGGCGGGAGAAGTAACACATCCCGAGTCCAGAGCGCAATCCAGCCAGTGCTACATGCAGGCCAGGCAGCCTCTTAAAAGAGCTGGATCATCGATTCCCGCGACTTCCCAACACCAATCCACTTTACTAAAGCAAAGACGGAGTAAGTCATTAGGATCGCCGTAGCAAATCAACCCAACTGCATTTTAAACGATCTGGGCCCGTATTATTTCTTACCACTAAGACTTCGCATAGCATTAAAGGTTTTTAGCTGAGAGTTTTCTATTCGCAAAGCTGCCGGGGAAACTTTTACTAAGGAATAGAGAGAAGTCTTAAAGGAATAGTTCACCAAAAAAATGAAAGTTACCCCATATTTTTCTAGGCGTTTATGACTTTCTTCTTTCAGATGAACACTGACTCGTCATGCGTCGTACGTTGAGTCAGAAGTCAGTCAGTCAGGTAAACTAGAAATATCTTTGTTTTAAAAACCCATCGATCTGCCTGACTAAGAGTCATTAAACAATATAATATATATGTATATGTCCAGGTAACTGTCAGCCTGCATGCTTCTCAAAAAAATAAATAGCGAATATAAAAAGCCTTTTAATTAACAGAGCATAATAATCATGGCTGATAGTAAGACATGCAAACATAAGACATAACTAGATGCAAGAATTATATATTAAGATTATACGCAGATTGCCTGCAACAGCCATTTTAGTTTAGGATAGTTGTGAGTTGGTCTTATACTGACTGTTCTGTTCACTACTCCTAACATTTCACAGATTTAGAGTTTAGCACTAGTTTCAGCGCTAAAACGCTTTGTGAAATACTCTTAAATTTAGGAGCACTAAATTTAGAAATGACACGCTTGCTATTTTTAAGATTTTCTCTTGAATCAGCAAGTTAGAAGCTACTTTTAGCCTTAAGACTTGTAAGAAAGTTATAGATATATTCTACTGTCACCTTTACGTCGTTCCAAAGCTTTTATGACTTAGTTTTTTTTGGTAACCATTTACACATTGTTGTCTGTTTGGACGTCAATAGGAATCTGTTAGTTTACTGACATTCTTCAAAATATCTTTTACGTTTCACAGAAACAAAAGTCATGAAGGTTTGGAATGAGGTGAGGATGAGTCATTTTTGGAAGAACTATCCCTTTACAGTCTTACCAGGCACACCCAAGTGATCTTCAATGTAGCAGACGTATTTCTGTGCATTTTCTGGAAGCTCTTCAAAGGTCCTTGCAGCAGACGTGTCCGTTTTCCAGCCTGGCAGGGTCTCGTACTGTACTTCAACCTTCTGGAGCACCTCTTGGTTTGCTGTGAAACAAGTATGATATTCAGCTACGCCAGATTTGATTAAATCTACATGTGTGACATGGGAAAAGTGCTGTTTACCTGGAAAATGTGGGATGATTTCACCATCTACTTTGTACGCCACACCAACTTTGATCTCAGGAAGCACATCTAAGATGTCAAGTTTGGTGAGAGCTAAGCTAAACGGACACATAGAAGGATGCATTTAAGAAAACATTGTGTTATAGAGCACAGTTACAGAAACCAAAGGAGACATATCTGAACACTCACGCTGTAAAGCCATTAATCATGTGAGCGTATTTGATAAGCACCAGATCCAGCCAACCGCATCTTCTTTTGCGACCTGTGGTCACGCCCACTTCCTTTCCTCTCGTCTGCAAGAGCTCTCCGGTTTCCTATGCATAAGTACAGTATGCAGAGCACATTTAATCTATTCCTTTGTGTATTTACAGTATCTGTACAGGCATATCAATATGCGCAATTAATAGGTTAAAGCTTTTTGATGACCATTTTAATTATTTGTAATGTCTGGGATGACTCACCCTGGTGTATTTACAATAGTTTATTTATGTTCAATAACCTTATTTAATACACTAAAAAAAACAACAACATGATCTATATGATACGATATAAGCTATATGGTCTACAGTATTGGCTGAATTGTACATTACACTACATTGTACACTACATTACAAAAAAGCCTTCTTCCCACTAGATGGAGCCATTTAAAAACTAAAAACTCAAAGTGTAAGAGCAATTCATAGTAGAAATATATCTGGAGTGACTTCATAGCATGATTTACATTAAAACACACATAATATGTACTTACATTTTAAATATAATTAGACAGGGCACTTACTGTCTATATTAATGTTTTTAAATTGTGTTACCTGTAGTATCTCCATCTGATTTTATTTATTAGCACATATTAAGCCACCGTAAAGAACATTATGAATAGGAAATCATAAATGTCTCATACATAATGCAGCGTGACAGATTACTGAGTGCCGTTTAAATTCCTGTTCAAATCTATCCATGACAACAATCGAGCTCGAGTCAGGGCCATTACTGCCAAAGCTCTCACAGCACTGAACGCATGGGAATATACGCAGTAGTGAGAGCTCATCCAAACAACGCAGAAACAGAAGAGCAGGTTAAGCAGACGCTTACGTTGTTCTGCTCTGTAGGGAAAGCGCCAATCCCAACTCTCGTGGTGTAGGCTTTGACAACTCCATAGACTTCACCCACGTTCTGGGGTGGCATGCCCAGACCCGTACAGACCCCTCCCACAGTGCAGTTTGAGGAAGTCACGAACGGATATGTCCCTAAACAAAAGCGTCAGATCAGCGCTGTGTGCCAGTGAAGTCTTAGTGAAGCTTTAAGCAGTGTCAGGGTTATTTTCAGTAGTGCATGTGCAATAATAGACCTTTGCGTCTATCAATGCCTATATTTGTTTGTAAAAACGTTGAGAGCACTTTAACACACACTGCTTAAAATCACATGAAATAACCTAATATAAAATTATTCGGTTATACAGGTTTTTTTTTTTTTCATAGTGAAAAATAAAGCAAACTTAAACCTATTATAATAATAATAATAATAATAATAATAATAATTACAATGATACAATGATACAATAATATAAATACAATATATTAAACAAACAGGATGATACGTGTTAGTAAAGCTGCAAAGAATGTAAGGATACTGTTTTTTAATGTGAGAGTAAGAAGCAATTACATCTATTAATATGTAATAGATAAATACAGAAATCATTCAACCATAAAAAAGAAGGCACTATTTTAAATGAAAAAAATGTGTGAGACTGTATTATTGACTTGTAGACTTATTATTGTTGATAGTTCACGGGACTTAACTAATAAGGGAGGACTTTCCCAGAAGTTCACAAATGGGAATCAGCTGGTTAGTGCATTGCATAATCTTATGTTACACATGGTCAGGGAATGGTATGTACAATGTGTTTCAGTGTATCCATTACTCACCAAAGTCTATGTCCAGCAAAGCAGCATTGGCACCTTCCACCAAAATCTTTTTTGAAGGCCCATGTAGTGCCTCATACATAAAGAAGACTCCGTCTCTCACCATGGGCTTTATCCTGTCTACATAAGTCTGAAAAAAAAAGTCTGCATCAGAAAGTGTAGTAACCCTTGCAGTCTGTGTGAATATAGTAATTAATAAGTGTATTTTAAAAAGTTAACATTATATGATAACTGTTATGATACGGATACGTTGCGCATCTCGAACTCTTATCCAAGTCGTATAAAATCTTGTAAACCTAACTGACGGTATTAACTGGTGTGGCATCTAAGCTTCTCACCTTGAGTTTCTCAAGTTCCCCATCCACATCAATCTCCAGTGAAGGGTACATAGACTTATACTGCGAGGCCAAATGTTTAAATCTGTGAAATAAGACATGAGACTGCTCAGTTGACACTGGGATAGACGAGTAGCGTGATCAGTTGCTCTTTCATTGTTTCTGTCGGATTAAGACCTGGATTAAGTGTTTTTACAGAGGGTGAGGCTTCAAACAGTCTATGGAAATGTGCCATGAATGGGTAAGATACTTGAGGTGTCAAGCTCATTTAAACAGGTAAGCACACCCTGACCTCTCAGAGAACTCCTGAAAATCAGCCAGAAGGTCACATATTCTCAGGCCGCTGCGAGCTGCTTTGGCAGAGTACACCGGCCCGATTCCTTTTTTAGTTGTTCCTAAACTAGGTGTTGAAACAGAAAGAAGGTGAGACTTGTGAGAGATATTCACATGCATTAGATAGGCACTTTTTTCTTGTTGGTTGCTTTAAGATTTAGACATCCAGAATTGAACAGGTTACATTGAGAGTGATTCTGTTTACATACATTCATTTATTCAACACCTCCAAATGATGAAATTTATCATGTCTTTACTAAGATAAAACACTTTTTGTACAAGACCATGATCCAAACTCACTTGAAATGCTCTTTTCTTTTCGTTTTATTCGATATATATCACTACTACGTTTTATTAATATAACATTTTGAGCTTTTTATTCTTTAAAAGAATTCTGTAAATCTGTGTTGGAAAAATAATAAAAAGAGCACAACTTCATTATGAATACTGACAATAACATTTTTTAAAGTGGATAATAATAAATGTTTCTTGACATTAAAATGCTAAGAATAATCCTAAATGACATTTATAATAAAAAAATACATATTTTAAACAGCAAAAATTACTATTTTGCTGTATATTTAATCAATACAAACGCTTTCAAAAACATTAAAAAGAAATCTTACAGACCGTAAACCTTTGAACAGTAGTGTACAATTAAAAGCCATTGAATGAACCATTATTGATGTACATATTTATTTGTACACTACATTACACATAATGTTTTAATGTGAGAGGGATTATGAAACATTCAGCTGGATTTTAATGCCATTATTTAATAAATATTATATTTAATATTTTATTTGTTTTATTTGCCATATACTTTACATATCACGCAAAAATATAAGATCTTAGGACAGAGAGCCAATTACTAAAATCAACCTGAGCAGTTAGAAAAGCCACCAATACACATCACTACAGTTAATCTCTCAAAGCATTTTCTCCTCTGTTATGAACAAAATGTCATAACATGTTGCTAGCGTGTTGTATGCGTGTGCATAAAGCAGGGTTTTTACTTTTTGCCAGCTTGCTGTTGCCTCTCCTGTTCCTGGACTCCATCCACAGCTTGATGGAAATCAAACACTAGAGGCAGGAGAGTGTATACATTACAGTGAGACAACTCATCTCTCTGAGCTCTGAACCCAACATGCCAAAGCAGGTCACTATAACAACACTTGGGTTGACTACAACTGATCCTGTGTCCTTTCATTATAATCACTCCTGCTGAGAATCTAGAATTACAACAATAGTCTAAAGGTATAAGGCTGATGATACACGGGGCAATTTTTTGAGCAATGTTGCTGGGCAACTTTGTTTATTGTTGTCGTCAACGGGCAACCAGGTCCAGGTGAGACACAGAACCCACAAGTGATCTGAAGTATCCCATTCTCAGTGCCCAAGCATCCCTGCTCAAAAGAACTTGCCCGGCAAAACTGCTCAAATAGCTGAATCATCAGCCTAATAATTCAAACACAAACCATTATTAATTTTAAAGGACTCTTTAGGATTATGTGACATTCGAGAGCAGTATCTGCCTACGTCAAATACCAAAAGCTACAAGCAAAACAAACACACACATAAAAAAAAAGGACTGATGCATCAAATTACATTTTAATTCAATAATTAAATTTTATTATTTATATTAAGCTATTATGGCTAGCTAGATTTGCAGTTCCTGAAGAGAATAGCAGTGCTTTCAAGGCATACAAATATGATTTAAATTCAGTTCATTATATAAATGTCAAAAGTTTTCAAAATTTGATCCTAAATTTCATAAAGAAATTTACAGACATTACTGTATTGAAATTACTATACAAAAAATTACCAGTATGTTAGAAAGACATCAATAGTGTCTTGAAAGCACTGTAATAATACCTACAGTATTGTGTTTTAATAATAATATCTATTGTATTTTTTAATTTTTTTACCAATTCTCGACCATTTTTGTTGAAATCTTTAAATTCAGAACACCCAATGTACTTAATGTACATCAATGCATTCATTTGGCTAGAGTCACATACACTACCATTCAAATGTTTGGACTCAGATTTTGTTTTGGTAAGGAAACTGATCAAAAGTAAAGACATTTATGTAACAAACGTTTTCTATTTGAAATAAATGTGGTTTGAACTTTATATTCAAAGTATATTGAAAAAAAGCTGTATCAGAGTTTCCACAAAATATTAAGCAGCACAACTGTTTTTTTAACATTTTTCATAAAAAAAATTCTAAGCAGCAAATCAACTTTATATATGATTTCTGAAGGATCATGTGATCCTGCAAATATAATATTTCCAAATATATTCAAACTGAAAACATATTGTTTTTTTCATCTATTTTTGTTCAAATAAATGTATTTTTGAATGGTAGTGAAAATATTCAGTGTTCAGTATATTTTTTAAAAATGTCTAATTTTAAAAAACTGTGAATTTAATATTGAATTAGTAAAGAATTGCAATCAAATCAAATAGTTTACAACAACGTAAATGTAATTTTGGGATATGATGATGTTTATATGTCATGAGAACCATCAGCCTACCGATGTGTGCACGGTCAGAGATGATGAGCCTGTTCTCCCAGCCTTCCAGTCCTGCGAGAAAACTCAACGTTAGACTCCTGTCAATGTTCATACAACCCACGGGAACAGACAGTTCAACAAACCTTTTCCTTTCCGCAAATTCTTCTCAGCCTCATCGAAGAGACCCGGCAGGTGAATGACTACACCATTACCTGCAATCAAATGAGGAGCTGTCAGTCATCACTGTCCAGTTCACAGGGCTTTAACCCTGGCCTGAACTGTTAAATAATGTAGTGCTGGAACATCACTGCCACAGACAAACTCATGCACAGTGTACCATCGCACAAACTTGTTTTTTCAGACATGCCGTTATAGTTTTAGTTGCGACAATATCACAGTTGTCCAATCAACATTATTAACTTCATAAATATGCAAAAATAACATTAACCAAAGTTTATAAATGTACAGTGAGAATTCTTTAAAAAACATGGAGCGGGAGGTACAGAATTAACCATTTAAAGTCTGAACGGCTCAGCTGTGTTATTCCAGGTATTGATATGAATAGGAAGGGTTGACATACTGAAGAGGAATCTTAAAAAAATAAAAAAATCACACATAACCTGTTCACTCTAATGTAGTAGGAACATCAAACACTTCCAACACATCATACTAATCCACAGTGCTGACATATGAATCAGAAGGCCAAACACAGTAATGGCCATTAGCAAAATTGGATCTTTGCGAATACACTGCATAGATTGCACTCAGCTATATTAGTCTGGATATACTGGCCAACATCCAAACACTCTAACAAGAAGCTGTGGTGTTGTTTTCAAAGCAAGGACTAAGATCTATACGCCGCACGTCTTGCATGAGAATGTGTGCAGCTCATATAAAGACATTTTATCGGATCGGAGGGGGGGGAATTTGATATATGACTCACCAATGAAGGCAGTGGCCTTAGGGTTGATGATTCCACTGGGTAGAAGGTGGAAGTCATATTCCACTGAATCAACCACGACTGTGTGCCCTGCATTGTTGCCTCCCTACAGGAGAAAAAGAAACACAAAGTGTTTTCAATTCTTGAGAAGATCAAATCTGGAGTACTTAGTTCACATCAAACATTCTGTCAATAGTACTAGCCTGTGTCATCCAGAATAGTATGACTGACTTACTTCATGGAGCACAAATATAAATGATGAACATGAAAGTAAAAGATGATCCGAAGCTTTTAGGTGAACTATGTCTAACTATCCCAAGCATTACTATGGTATGGTATAGACATGCTCAGACAAGCAGTTGTGAAATGGAAAATTTGAAGCATGTAAACACTGATTTTGGTTGTTAGGTGTGGATTTAACGTGAGAATAACTCAATTAGACAAGGTACAAGTAGAAAAGCAGACGGAATCCATTTCACATTTTCTCTTCGAATTTTATTTTATATCCTTCGAAACAGACTTCAACGTGATAAAATGCATTCTTACTGGAGGCTTACAGCACAATCTTGTAAATGAATGTGCAAAAGGTGAACATTTTACATTCCAGTTCTGCAGAGCTAAATGCGTTTCATTTTATTTGTCGTTCCTGTAAAGGGGTAAAATTAGCCAAAGAATGCAAACGTGATTCCTTCCTTGTTGACACGTGACTAAAGAGAACCAAAGATTACAGAGCACACTTGACACGCCAACTGTCAAGAGTCCTCACATGGGCTGGTTTTCAACATGGCGCCAATCAGCTCATGTCACATCTGACAGAGTTTTCACAAAGAGCGCTCAATAAATCAGTCTTTAATCCAGCAAAGGAACAGGGCAGAGCTATTTCAGGTCAGGTCTCTTTGACCAGTGTAGTAGTAGTAGTGTGTGTGTGTGTGTGTGTGTGTGTGTGTGTGTGTGTGTGATGCCTCTCTTTTTTAGATCCATTTATGATGTTCTAATACCCATGGTGACAAAAAGCGTTGCTGGAGGCACTTAGCATTACGATTATGAGCTCCTATTACAAGGTTGCTTTTGATTCTAAAAGCCCAGCCTGGGAGTCTTTTTCTTTGAATTTATAAAAACAGTTGTTCAAAACAGCATGCTGACAATGCAGAAACTCAGGAAGCATTGGCTTCATGTAATGAATGTAGCTTCATTACACACGACTGGTGGTCCACCTCCAAACAACCTCTGGGATATCACACATTTACATTTAAGAACATATGTAAAGAATGTTTGTCTCTGTAAGCCAGTAACCAGTTCCTTTTTTTAACTCGCCCAACACTGGTCACTACTTTTGCACTGTAATGCTGCTTCTGACACTTTGTGACATTAGATTCACACTTCGAAGTAGGCAGTCTGTTGTATTTTTTTGCTATATCATCACAAATATAAAAAAATATATACTTTTTTTTTAACATATTGTGGTAAAAAAAAAAATTGTGCACATTGATCATTTTTGATCATGTTAACTATAAACTAATTTGTATTCATACTACATTTAGTATTAATCTATAAAAAAAAAAAAAAAGGAAAGAAAGGAGGAGCCAAGTCATATTTTGAGTCATTAACCTGGAACGTTTATTTCATATGATGTTTGTCACATTTGCTCTCATGACTGTCTCGGGGGTTTCAGGCCGTGTTGGAGGGCATCCAGTGTTGCAAACATGGCATGCTAAAAGTGGCTAGAGTGAGTGATCTACTCCACCGTCTGTTTGAGGAGGAACAAGAGGAAGAGGAAATAATACAGGGTTTTCGAGCAAAGTTAGCATCTCGTCACACACAATGATCCATCAGCATTAAAAATACAGCTGAAAAAGTGACAAACCAATTCCATGAAATAGGTTGATTACATATCGTTTTCAGTGGTGAGATTATACTTTTGTCACGTTCTGCCTGGTTTGGTTTTTGTTGCTTTTATTGGCAAGTGTGCGCGTTTACTAAAGCTGCAGTCTACAACTTTTTTTGGTTACAAATGTTCAGAAACCAATATGTGAGCAAATACAAAATCAGCTAGTGTTCAAAATGATCACCTTACCTTAAGCAGATTCATCATAATCCTAATTTGAGTAGCACTGGTAAAAGCTTGCAGCTTTAAATGTATAAGCCTGTCTCAAATTCACAAGAAAGGATATATGCACTCAAACCTCTCCAGGATGATGAAAACTGTACTCACAAAGGGCAACTTCTAGCTAATGAACCAGTTTTAGAGTTGAGTATGCTGTAAAAACAAAACACTTCATCACTCCTACTTTCTTATCCAGATTTCCCAGTCGCTCCAATTATTTAAAATTACCATTTATTTCTTAGTGTAAAACTTTAACGATAAAACAAATTATTTCGCTTACAGAAAAAGTAATCGTATGACACTTCATGTTATCAAATAAAGCATTTGGGACTTGAATGACACTGCGTTTAAAAATGGCACCTTAATTATCAGTAAGCAACATACTTAGACTTACTGATAAACAAACAGCTGCACGTTACACAGTTAACACGACCACGGCAACACTGCAGTCAAGAGATTTCCTCATAGACTCGATTATCAAGCTGGCATTAATGGTCAAGATAATTTAAGTCTCTTAAGTTCAAATATTTTAGATATTCTCTTTGGCAAACTGGGTCAATTGGAAAGCCAATGTAGTACGTTTCATGGGGCGCACACGCATGGCCCAAGGTTAACTTCCGGTCTGTTTCGTGCCGCCTACAAACGCAGGTAATGATAAGTAATAAAGTTGGTCTCAGTTTATTGTGCTGTTGGACGCGTTATCCATATATTTATTTCTGTGTGGCAACCTGTCACAATATCAAAACTGCCCACATTTTCAAAAGACAAAAAAATAAACATGAGGACATAACGCATGTTTAAAAAATCTAACCGAAGCGTGGGGCGTTTGTATGTCACTTCTGAAGAAAGACCGTCATTATCATTTCATCCTGCATGCAAGAAAGCGTTTCTAAGCTTTGTCTACTGGGCAAACCTTAATTTCTCGTGCCTAAAGAGCCTCTTGCAGACAGAAAATGAATTTGCATTTTTTATAAATCTGTCTGATTTGCGCAGCAAACATATTTTGCTTGTTATCAAAAAAATGATATACCCTAGAAGGACTTTGTTGTTGTTATTGATTCGATTGGAAGTTAAGTTAGGGCCACAAAGGCACGCATGCGCAGTAACGTTTGTTTATGTTGAAACCGTCCATAGCAAATCTATATGAATACAGAACTTATCTGTAAGAGCAACATATGGCCTTTCATTCATTTAGTGTGACAGTGGCAGACAGCTTGACTAAAGGATGCTCATATACACTCCTAAATGGTTATAAAGCTCACAAAAATCTCAGTATGTTGCTGTATAACAGGTTAGAAGGAAGTCTGTGATCATAGAGCTGGAGACAATGGTTTTCCCACATGCCTGGAAAACCATAAACAATAAGCAACCGACAAGAAGCACATGATTATTATAAGCCAACAATACTACAAATGCGAAACAAACCCACCTGTTAACAGATGAAACAGTTTTACAGGCTGACGTGAGAAAAAGTAAGAGGTTAATCTGCTAATAAAATGTTAAAGAAGTCATGCGTTGTCATGCGAAGTCACGCTGGTTTCTGGGCGGACATATCAATTTGGTGTGACATGGAAAAGCACGATGGTCTTTTTTCCGTTCCGTCTGCCTGTAAGGAAAACCAGTCCGACTGCTGAGTGCACCGTTTTTATAAAAAGACTAACACTATCTGCTTTCTGCCCCATCCTTTTGCACAGCACACACATGGCGGTTTGCATAGTGCAACAACGAGTGTCTTGTTTAATGCGGTCACAAGCTCGGCAGAATACAGACTTCTTAGGAGAGAATCCTCGCAATGTGAACCTGTTATCAATACCGTGCATGGTGTCAGGGGGATGTAAAGCGGCCTGCTATCACTGCTCTCCAGCATAACGCAGCCACTGCTGTGCTGCCACTTTCCCATTTGTCCCTAAAAGTGCTCCCTTGACAAATCTAAACATAATAAATAAGTGAAAACATTTAAAAAAATCACCAGGTCTAAACGGAAAAGAAGCATTTAACCCTACTTAGGAAGTCTAAAAATAAAAACATGGCATACAGACACACACCCACATATACGTACTGGACTGTATACATACATAGTTCATGATTATTGTTATTATACATATTGGTATGTGACAGTTTTGCTGTACATGTTCAGTAAGAGCGCAGCAGCATCTGAAAGCCATGAGGCTGAAATAGTGACACCTGTTTCTCTCTGACAGGCACTGTGAGATGTTGACATATGGAGCCATATGCTACATAAACCTTACTTTATTACTCCGAACAACTGTTTAACAACATATGTATATATTTTTACAGATATTTGTAATGTATGCTTGGTCTGGGGCATTTCACGATTTAAGGAGGATAAACTTTTAACAGTTTCCATACAGGTTTTTTTTTTTTTTTTTGGGTTTGCAATTAATTTGCAAATAGCTCAAAACGTTTAAGATTGCGTCCAGAAATAGCTGGCCTATTTCTGGCCAATTAAATATTTTAGACAATACCAGAAAACAAACATTAACAGTAGAATACTCCATAACAGAATTGATGGTTTTATTTATTTTAAAGCGCTTGCCATGCCTGGAAACAAGCATGTTAAATTTTTTACTAACATGATAATAAAGACTTTAAAATGAAGTGATTATACATGCAAAGGAAACAGCTATAACAGTGTGTGTGTGTGTGTGTGTGTGTGTGTGTGTGTGAAAACATTCTAGCAATTGACTGAAATATATATGTTGCTATTTTTAAAGCAGTTGTAGGACATGTCTGAACAATCAGTGAGCTGCAGGATTGTGTACATTTACAACACTTGAGACAAATGCGGAAAATCAAGTAGCTGGAGGTTAACGTTTTGTAAAACCAACTATTATTTAAATTATTAACACTTGCAGCATCTGCTTCGACCGTAATACTCATCTAAACACCCCGCATTCGGGCGTCATGAACTTCAAAAGGAGTCCTGCTCCTGTGTTTACTCGCATCCTTCGCGAAACACGTACATTACAACACGAACAGATGCGCTTAGTGGCACCTGGTTGCTACACTGCGCTGGCCCTCGCTCAGAAAAATCACGCTGGCTTCAACAACACACGATTCTGTCAAGGTGACATTTGCAAACACCCTACGCGGTGTGCACTGCTAGCGAAGCTAAACCGAGAGGCTGCGTTACAGTCGCCGCACGCGCGCAGACCGCGTCGCCGATAATAATGGAAGCGCGTAGATGTCCATTTCCGCTTTTGATAACGCGGCGGCTGGCTGCTCGCTAAGAATTGGCCTGCAATCGCGTCCTGCACGAGCTTTCGGGGCTCTTAGCGTGCACTCGGTACTCCACAGGCTGCTCTCTGATCAGCCGCGCATATTTCCGTACAAAGAAAGCTTGTTGATGCACACAGCGCGCCGTAACTGACGCTGCGCAGCCCGCCGGAGATATATTCAAACACTACAGTTCTCATAAACCCACCTGACATCTGCAGACCATGTCAGCGTCCTGGGCCAGCAGGTCCACCACCTTTCCTTTCCCTTCATCGCCCCACTGTGCTCCGAGCACCACGGTCACTTTGTTGCCCACACTCGGGCTTGTCATCCGGCTCGAGCCTCCGTCCTGCGGCTGTGCGTTCCCGCTGTCTGACATGACCGTCTCCCCTCTGCTCTCCCTGCAGCTCCGCAATGTTCCTCCGACACACACACACATACACACACACACACACACCTGAGCAGACACCGAGGGCGGAGCCTTCATCTCGCACCCCCACCCCCTTACACACACACTACAGCTCTCCGTTTACACACAGTAGTGCTCTGTGCTTTAAAAAAATATATATATATAAATACAACTGTTGTATCTCATGTTACAAGCAACCCCATACTGTATAACATGTCCCCTCTGTATTCATTTATTTATAATTTGTTTGTTCAAACGTAAACTTCCAACCGTCGAGCGAGCAGCGACGCCTGAAGTCTAAAGCGAGTACTACAGCTAACCGCTTCGGTTCGCCCTTAGCTTTTCTCAGCTTTTTAGTTACAGCAAATATCGGCGGGAAAAGATGTTGGTTTTGGGGGTAGCGTTGACACACGTTTTATTTTTGTACTTTCAAACTGTCGTCGGAATTTGGAGGTAAAATTATTAACCGACTTTTTTAAAATTAACTTTTAGTGTTACAAAGCTAAACCGTGTGATTGTTGTTACTGTTTGTTTATTATCAGATACAAGCAGATTTTGGAGGATAAAGAGTTATTCATGGTAGACAGTACTGTAAGTAAACATAAACATAATCATATATAAGTGACCCTTAAATTTGGTTTAAATACTTTAGACTGATTTCGCCATATAATCATCCTCGTCGATTTATTTCTGATTTTTTTTTGTTTAATTTCTGTACATTTTGGTAGTTGCTATTGTAAAAAAAAGGGTGATGTTGTTCAGTGTGCTTTTAGTCACCTGACACCACTTTAAAAACGTTTTTATTTTAATCAGATTTTTTTAGAGTACGAAGGGTCCTCTTTTTTGGAGTGGCAATATCCTGATGATTGTGATGTGAACAATAAGAGGTAATCCACACTTACTTATGTATTATTATGTCTAATGTATATCTTTATTCATGTCTAATCGGTTAAATTAAAATGTATTTCTTTGACGGATTGATCTAAATAAGGTCACCTCATGCTGTTATGTGGTGTAAGTCCCCTGGATATCAAGCTGTGAAACCTCTTGTTTCTGTAAGTAAACACACCCATATATCCTGAGCTTTCACATATTCTTTTCATCAACTAGCATCTTCAAATATGAAATAATTTCATTGCAGGATGTGTCTACAGAAAAAGAAGAAGAGCGACACCTTTATATAAGTGACTCATTTTTCAGGCTTGCGTGGTATGCCGTTATGCCTTTGCTCGGGTATTCACCAGCTCAACTTCTTTCAGCTTTTATTGCACTACAAAATGTCAAGAATTGCTTTAGTGAAAAAAGTATTTTGAATAGAAATCATTTTTTCTTCCCCATGTCCATCAGAACTTCCCCTGATAGTGACCCCCAGGTGAGACTCTTACTCTAATTGGCCTAATCAGTCGAGATCATGTAGTTTATAACGCTCTTTTGGTATGTACTGTAGACTGTCAGAATATGGATCATTGATCCGGACCAAGCAGATGATGCTGAAATCAAAAACACAGCAATGTTTCCCTCTGTAGTAAGTCTACTTCTTAAAAACCCCATGTAAAATGTTGGTTGTGTATTTTAAGTGCCTAAGAATAAATCTCTGTACCTTTTCAGTATTTCAGATATCTCACTAAGTGTTTATTTATCAGTGGAGAGGTTGCAGCCATCGAGTCTTCATTCCCTCAGACAAGCCAGGGTTATTTTACAAATCAGGGGTAACGCGGTTCATTTCTATACAAAGTCTGGCTTTTTCCACTTTTACTCACTTTTTAAGTATATTTATTAATCTTTAATAAATATATTTACAGTAATGGTGTGTATAGCAACCTTTCACAATCATGATTTCTTTCAGGTTTTGGGAGGCTCATGTTCTTGGTGACCATGAATATCATCATTTTCACGTGATCAGTCAGTCTGTATCTTTTCATGGAAAATCTGTTGCTTCCAGCCAACATGTCTTCTACAGGGCTTCCCCAGAGAAACCACATGACGACGAAAAGGTGTCCTTACGCCTGTCGACTGGTAGTCAAATGTCGATAACGTGGGATGCATGTACCCCTCACCGAGCCATGCTCCTGTCTGACAAAGGAACATTCATAACCAAGAATGCTTTCCTCACTTACGAGGAGATAAAGGTTGATCCTGGAGATTTGCCAATGCCGGCTGAGGGTTATTATGTTGTTTTCGACGCGGTCTTGTTGGAGAATGGCTCTATTTTCCGCATAGAAGATGCTCTTTTCTGGAGAGACAACGAGGAAGGAATTTTGAGGAGGAATCCTATTAAACTGCTAGGTGAAGGGGTTAAAGGCCTAAGTTTTAGGACTCAATGTGCAGAGGACTACCCCTTGTTAGTGAGTGTATCCCATTTGTAAATGCCAATTGTTTTTTCTTAATATTAGGTTACAAAAATGTGTCTCTTGAATTTCACTTGCAGGGGGTTGAACTTTCCACAGTTCTTGCATGGACAGACCATGAGCTTTATAAAGGTGGGAAAGCTCTGGATTGGAAGACTAGCAGCAACTACATGTCAAACGTTTTGAGTCTTCCCAAAACGACCACTATCCTAACTGCTGCATTTGGATCCCATCCAGCATCTTTGGGTGTACTGGTGATGTACACAGACTCTGGGCGACTCTCCCTGCTCACATGCTACGAGACTGAAGGCATCTGGAAAACCAGAACTTTATTGAGTACAAATGTTCTCCAAGGGCCATTTGACATGCTCTTTGTCAGCGCGGCCTTGGAAACTCTGCTGGTGTGGAACAGAGACACCATGCTTTATAGTTTTCACAATGACAGTGAATGGCGTTATTTGCAAATAATGGATTCCTCCAACATAAGCCAAGAAGCAAATGGTAGCCACATTCACCACGTGGTCATGGGTGAGTGCGAGAAATCACATTATCAGAAGTGCCAGCAGTCTCATTTTCTTCAAAATTTGGAATTCAAATAAGCTTGATTTGTGTCTCTAATAAGAGTTTGATTTTAGAATAATGCTAGTTTACATAAAGTCTCTGTGACTCTGCTCTACAGACCAGTCACAGAACATGTTGGTAAAGATGGAGAACAACATGCTGTTCTTCTGTAAATTCGGCATGAATAAACTGTTTCGGCTGCCCACCTGGAATGACCCTGGACACTCTGTAGGGCTCTACCTAAACCAGAAGGATCAGATCATTATGTTGACAATGTTAGATGGGGGTTTGAGTGTACAGAAGTACCCTTTGCTGATGGAGATCAGAAGTGCCATGCGAGGGGAGGTCCACAGCTGTCCCTTTATTAGCTTCACACACAACATGAACAGGCCTGTTTACTACATCGACGAAGAACAGGCCGTTGAGTTTTGGGCCCAGGTGAGATAGAGCAGACCTACTGTAGCTCAGACATCACCAGAGAAGTTACCAAATGTGTTATGCCTTAGCAGAATCATTTTGGGTTCCCTATAGAAGTGAGCAGTTCATGAAAGAAACAATTTTTTGAGTGAAGAACATACTCTATACATAACCTAAACAACCTTTTTCAGCTACAGTATACCTTATGTGCAATGAAACTGTTTAATGGACGTTAAAGGATAGACGCCATAGATGCTAACCAAATATTTTTATACTTCTTGTGTATTTCCAGATAGTCTACCATAAAGGTAAAAACATTAGTGTGATGCTAAGCAGGAACAAAGACCATGTGTTACAGATCACAGAAAGGACTCATTTTGAGAGTGTGCGCAATCTGGATACAACAAACAAGGTCTGGACAAGACGGGTCTTTTAGTAAAGCTAGTCTTCATTGAGATGTGTTTTAATGCTATATAGGTAGTCAGTTTATGATTCCTATATAAGCAGTCTCTTTTTATTTTCCAGACATTTACTATTTATCAACATGCAAACTACACAGACATGACTAATAACATTCTCATGTGAGTGTTTTTTTAACGGCATACCCATTAAAGATTCTTGTACAGATACATTTAACTATATTAGTTAAGGCAGCTAGTTCTTCCAACTATTATACCAACCATCCTGTTCTCATAAACAGCCAAAACTCAACTGATATAGTTACTATGGAGCTGCTTACAACCCAAATTGGTAGTTCATGCAGTCTGCCAAAAAATCAGGTAAGTTTTGGTTGGTGGGGGGTTGCTGAGGATTTTCATTTTTTTTTATTTATAAAAACACATATCCCTGTAAGAAAGCTACTGTGTTCAGATACAAAACCACTAAATAAGGCATATATTGTTTGTAGATTTCCCATTTCTTTGTGGGCTGCCCACCAAACAGACACATTCGTATTATAAAGTAAGTAAGTGTCATTTGATTTTTTTTAACAGAATCATTTAAAATGTTATCCTACACACTTATCTAAACTTTTTGACCAGACTTATCATGTTGTTCCTTGTAGACCGCAGAGAATTCCATGTAAGATGCACGTTTTTGACAGTTACACCATTCCAGGGTAGTATTCACTAAAAACATGATACTTACTGATAGAATACATTGAATTGGAAGTCCTGCTCAATGGTTTTCCCTGTTGATCTTTTACAGACTTGTACTTAGAAATTCATCAAAGGATCTGGTGAGAATCTGTCCTGTGTGTTTGTAGATAACGATGCTGTCGTTTAATCAGCATCACTGAGATAAATACGACAAGCACAGTGTTCTTTTTGTCACTGAGTCATATTACAGATTTATATAACAAAAAAAAAAACCCAGAGCAACTATATTGTGATGACCCGTGCTATAAAAAATACATGTGAGGCAACTGGTGATAGTCATGAGTTCTCTAATGTCTCACAGACCGTGTTCTATGACTGGAAGAGCTTTGGCTGTTTATTAAGAATCCACTACAAAGATGAATTTCGGCCAGACATTGAGCTGTGAGTAAGACACAAGCATAATAAGACTCAAGTACAAAAGCGAAATTAAACCCGAAACAATAAGCAATATGAGTCACACGGTGTTTTACTGTTAGCACCTTACAGTAAAACCGTGTGTGACTCATACTGCTAATCATGTATTTCTGTGAGGAAGTAGATTGTTATTGCAGTTCTTTTTTTTTGTAATTGATCAAATGTGCAGTACATAATGTGTTCTGGTATTTTTATTTTCCGTAGGTATGATGGAGAGACATTCGTGCGGAGTGTTGATGCCAACTTCATAGTGTGGGAGAATTTTAATCGAATCGATTATTACTTTAATGCGACCATGTATCAGGTAATATGCGTCAGATGTTTGTGTGTGTGTTCGGCAGTATGTCGTATGTTGTTGTAGAAACTCTAAAGCTTTCTTTGACTGTGTAGGTAGCCTGCCTTCGTGAGGCCCAAACATGGAAATCTATGCTAGTTGATGAGAAGCGTCCCGAAGAGGCCTGGGGACCTCATGTGGGTGTCGTTTATAGTTTTATCTCACTTTAGTTTTCATAAACTACCTCTCTTTCAGGAATATGAGCAATCGTGTGCTTTATTAGCAATGCAATTAAAAGGGATGTGTTTTATGTCTTTCAGAATTATATGAGCTGTTTTGTTGACGCCTCTGAAAAACTAGGAAACCTTGACCAACCCTATGAAATCATGAATAGTAGTTCCATGAATTATCTTACCTTTTCTGGAGAACGCAGTGCTATTTATGTTTTCAATGTAAAGATTGTGGACCCAAATTACAGGTGCCTGTCACTTTCTTTTTATATAGCTATTAAAGATAAATAAGTTATCTTTATTAACTGAAAAAGACAATGGGTCTCATTTATTAATGATTACATTGATTATTCATATTTATACAGAAAGCAGAACTTATCATCACAAATTTTAAGTGTAATTTTCAATGTGCAAACACACATAATTTTTGTCTTAAAGGCATAGTTCACCCCAAAAATAAAAATTATTACATTTACTCACCTTCAAGTTGTTTTCCGAAACTGTATGGGTTTCTTTCTTCCGCTAAACACAAGCTATTCTGAAGAATGTTGTTTGAAAAAATGAATAGCAGTCATTGACTTCCATAGTTATTTTTTCCATACTACCCAGGTAACAAAACAAGTACACTTCCATAATTTAAATAAAGTGCTCTATTTTCGCACACTATTTTTGTACTTAATACACTAAAAATTGTGCTTTAGTACTTAAACTTAAAATAAAGAAACTCAACTGTTCTGTTTTGAGACACCATGAATATGAACTAAAATGCACATTCTTTTTTTAATAATGTATTTAGTTACCACTTGTAGCACACTTGAGTGTACTATTGTATGAAAGATGGTTTCAAGTGTGCTACAAGTGGTAACTAAATACTTTTTTAAAAACAAAGATAGTATGTTAAAAGTGCATTTTAGTTAACATTCATGGTGTCTCAAAATAGCACAGTTGAGTACACTTAGATGATCTTAAGTTGATCTTAAGAAGTACTAAAGATTCAGAACTTTAATTACATTATGGAAGTGTACTTGTTTTTTACCTGGGTATGGAAGTCAAACGGTTGCCAACATTCGTTATTTTTGTACTCAAAAAAGAAAGCCATATAGGTTGAGAGCATCATTTACTAAGTAAAGTTAATGTTAATAAATTTGCAGTATTCTAAATTAAACACACACAAATTAAAGTATTTCCATATCATTCTTCTTCACAACCTTATCTTTGCAACCTTCCTCATATTTCATATGAAATATCTTTTAAATATATTCTAAACATGTTTATACGGCTTATTTTTTGGTTTTGCATGTCCTTTCTCAAATTTCAAATACATTTTTAATTATAAAAACATATATAACATATTTTAGTTTTTGTAAAAAGGTTCAAATGCAGATTTCTTACATAGGCATTTAGTGAACAAGACCACTTGTTTTTTAGGGTATACTACTGGTTTGGGCTCAGATACTAATAACTTGTAGATAGTTTTTAGTTTAAAATTTGTAGTTGATGACCTTGACCACCTGATGGCAGAAACTTTATACGCTCTGTTGTGAAAACATCTCTCTTCTTATTTCTTCCTATTTAGCTTCTGTGATCTTCGTGCTGTATTTTCAGTTCAGACGTACGGAATCCCAGAGTAAGCAATTCATTTCTCCTGTTATTCCTCTAAAGATCATCTTGAAAAATGACTAATAATTGAAACTATAAATCTGTTTTCTTCACAGGCTTGATAAGCTCTTGCCCCTCTATATGCTGTTGTTTCAATCCTTCATTACACTCATCTTACTGTGCTTCAGCTTCTATAGATATACCTCCATCTATCGAGACATGCTTCAGAAGAAATGTGTGTGAATGACTAGTTAGTCATCAGATTGTGTGTAATGTGCATATGTGTGTGCCTTGTTCGTTATTCCTTGATTGTTCTGTTGTAATGATATTTAACCATTCAGTTCAGTGGGACAATATACATACAAATGAATTTATGAATGATACGCACATCTTATGTTTCATAAATAACGTCCGTTGTCAATTATTTCAAATCACATATATAGATAGTCACTTTACTATCAATGAGCCTTACTTTAAAGAATCAGAACTCATTTTCTAACATTATAAGAAACCATATGTAATTGTATGAAAAGTGTTGGATTTAGAAAATACAGTTTGTTTTTTTTAGAAAAAAAGAGTCTTCTTTTTTTCCCCAAAATGAAGTCACAAGCTCTGTTAACTAGTTAATATTGTAATTTTAACAATTGCTTTAGTATAGGTTCAAAATGCATAATAGATAACAACTGCATTATTAATTGCATAATCAGAACATTATATATAGGCAACATATTCCGCAAAACAAAATAACGTGCACAAATGATCTGGATAAGAAGTTGACACATGCTTAGTTTTAACGTTGAGCGAGTATGCAACGATGCTGTAATGTAGTGATGAGGTGTCCGTGTGTGGAGGCTGTTTTGCTCTATAAAAGCATTAGAGTGGCAGTAATGTACCGCTGTGAGGCTGGGCATCATCAGGCACGCGCATTCAGTTCAGTTCACCGCACCACATCGTCAGACACACGAAACGGGGGAGGCTTCTCATATCTCGGGTGCTAAAACGTCTTCCTTCTATCCGACGTTCGTCTGCTTTCGTTTCCGTTCACTGTAAATATCACTTCGTCGTCTGAATGGCTGAGACTCCACGCAAATTCTTCTCTTTCTCTCGCGCGCCGCTCATTTTTGTCTCCGCTGGTCATGAAGCTAAATGGCAGTTAGCCTAGCAGCGTCGCTACTCCCTGTAGCTGGACCAAAAAAAGTGGCCTAAAAATTCAGTCAATGAAAACCCCCTTCAGGACCAGCTCTTGGATGTCTCTAAACTGCTATAAACCAGCAGAGGTCAAGAGGACGCAGCAGAGGTGCTCACGAAGGGAAAGAAAATAAGTCCGTGTGCTGAGAAAGAGTGAAGAAAAACGGAGGAGGGCAGCAGCAGCAGCAGCTGGTCGGCAGCTAAAGTGAAAGAAAAACACCAACATCCCTGTGATGGCAAACGAGCCGGTTATTCTGAACGTCTATGATATGGTAAGTGACTCTAAACAAATACAGACAACTCGCTCCCTTGACAGAGGTGTGTAGTATTGGCATTAGTTCAACACGTTGGCCGTGTCTCAAAACCTTGCTTGAGCTGCCTACTTGGACAGCATTTTGCACGCGCTTAAACGTGCACGAAGTCAGCTTGCAAGGTTTTGAGCCTTGTCGGCGTGCATGCATACATTTTTAAGCTCCATGATTGCATGCAATGGAAAAGAGATAACGTTTTATAGTCTAAGGAAATGTGTTCAGTATTTGGAAGCTTATCAGAGAGGATCCAGCATTTATTTACTTTAAGAAACAGTTTGTCCACGTTCCTGCAGTAACAGATCATCAATTTCTTTAGATGTAGAATTTTAAATGTTGATGTGACAGTCTGGCTGAAAGCTTTGACCCAGTTAATTCAACTGTCATTTGAATCCACCTGTGTGATCTGAGGCAGCTGTTGAGAAGTAATGCTTAACATAATGGATATTTTGCTTGGTAAAATGACAAGGGAACGTCGGAATCAATCAGTATTACGACCTTCTTGTATAAAGGTTTCAGTTAATAGCTAATCAATATTAAGAAACTTGAGTGTCAGAAAATAATGTGTAATTTTCTTTTGTAAAACTCAAAAGCATCATTTGCTTGACAGCACGCAACATTCAAACTAAAAGCCCAAATTGAATATTGCATGTAAGTGGAGCAGAGTGACAGGAAGTACTTATCCTGGTTCAAAGTGTTTTGTAATAACTTCACTCCAGGTTTTATATTTCCTGCTTGAGTTCATGAGGGGTGTCAGAGGGCATCTGTACCACAACGGCATTTTATGGGCCTAAAAACAAAGATTTGAAAACAGGTTCCAATGGATACATGTACTATACAACAACAATGCACTACAAACAAGTTTGTGTGTGTGTGTGTGTGTGTGTGTGTGTGTGTGTGTGTGTGTGTGTGCATATAACAACGTTGTCAGAAAGATCCCCAATCACATGGATCCTTGGAAACAACTTAAACATCACCAGATGCAAAAACATAAGTGTGTGTAGATGTCCACGCTGTAAAAATCCACCAAGTGTTTGTTTAAAATGTTTTGATCACAGTTTTAAAATGATCTTTCTCAAATCAGGCGGCTCTGAAATTCCTGGCAGAATGATGTAGTTCTGCACAGGCCCCTCCCACGATAGTTTTACCTTAGACGGGCCCTGAGTGAGCTGTTATCAGTCTGTTTTCAAGCTTTATTTGCAGACGAACAGAAGTGCTTTTCTCATGAGAAAGGCTCCCCAGCCCAAGGAAGAGAGAGGCAGGGTCAGCACAGCTCATTAGCATTAAAGCACCATGGACTAGAATCGAATGTGCCACACTAGTCCACTAGTCCTTAAAAGAGAAGCCATCGCGTTTCGAATGGCAAGCAGCAGACAAAAATTGGACCAGTAAGGCTAATAAAAAAAAGTCAGGGGCACGTGTTTGCGATCAACTTTGTGGGAGTGTGGGCGGGACTTGACTCTATTTTGCTCTCTGGGTTTTTTTTTTGTCTTTTCGACAATGGAAGTACATGAAGGTGTCGTACATCCTTTTTACAGTCTATGACTAGAATCGCTTGCTGAAAAAAGTAAATAATGTAGATTTATTAAATAATGACAGACCTGCTCTAAGCTATTGATTTGTTAATGGATGGTAAATGGTTTTGTCAGAGCCATCAGCCCACATTATTTCAATTTAAACAATCATGTTCAACAGCAAAAGTTTTGGCGGAAAAATTACATTACCCACGATTCTGCAAAAGCCTTCACCAGTTAGAGAATTAAAACAAGCTATTTGTACCAATATGAATTTTTTTACCGCCCACCCATTCCCATGAAGCACTACGAATATGCTCATCTTTTAAATGAAGTCTTATGCTTTCTCATCATTTTTAATTTGATTTAGTGTACAATTCTTCATGGATGGATGTATTATAGGCCATATAGTGAAGGATATATGGCGTAATCCACTGTAAAAGTCACTTTGTGCTGTGTAATGTCTATCCATTTACTTAATGCACATGCATTTTACCCCCAAATGTACAAATGTGTTACAGGGCTAAAAAAAAAAGACTATAAAAATTGACTGGAAAAATTGACCGTACCTTGTAAGTGTCATTGATCACCGAGTAACATGAATAGTCTCCATTTAAAGATTTAGTCTGTCTCATGTGTCTCATTGACCCTTTGAAACAGGGTCATGGAAATGTATACTTTCCTTAAGCCTCTTCGCTAATAGTAGTATGTTGGGCTATTTTAAGCTTATGTTTTCACATAAAGATTAAGGCTAGAAATTTGAGCTGCTCCAGGTTTTGGAAGATGTCAAGCAAACTTAATTTGCATGCGAATTACATTACAAGTTGTATGCCCTTAGTTAAGCCTATAAACCATGTAGGAGATTTGTAGCTTAAGAAGCTGGAAATGGCACATTTTTCAGTATTAACCCTATTTTTGACGGATAAGTGGCATGTGATTTTTATAAAATGTAGTTTGAAATTTTGAGGCTAATTCGTTATTAAGCATAGGTCTACAAATGTCATGGGTTACAGGTTCCTGCCTGACCATAAGTTCTCTTACTGAAATAAAGTTCCCATAGGAACTTATTAGAGTGAGATCTCCCACATAGTTCATGTCAGAGCTTGTAGATTTTATTTTCTAATCGCAGCTCTTGGCATGAGAGTACTCTTGCTGAAAATCACACTTAGAAGCCAGTTGCTAATCACAGAGAGACTAATCCCCAGTTCTGTGATGGATATGCATAATAAGCTTTGAGGTAATTGAGGCCAGAAGGATAAGTGTCTTATTTGACAACCCTGAACAATGAGGAGTTGGATAACCATCTAGCTGATCAATATTTCTCATCCCTTTTCACACATTTTTGTCAAATGTTTCGTATTTTTAAATTGTATATTCTAACAAAACAACACTTTACATCATGTCAATTGGTATATTGCACATGTACTTAAATTAGTGCAGTATGTTAATGCCATAAGACATCTATAAACCAGCTGGTCCAGTGACATCTTATTTTCTAATGACACATAATCAATTGGGGACAGCTGTTGGTTACTTCCTTAAACAAGAGACCTGTTAATGAAATGCATTGGGTGTGAACAAAAAAAGGTTTGTCAAGCAGTGACTCGTGTATCCTCATAGCCTTTCTCTACATATCCATACGTTATTCTGTAATGCATGTTTGCTCATTTTGGATGTGGCGGTCTCCTTAGATACTTAATTTGTTTAGTTTAATTGGTCTAACAAGTGGTTTTAATAAGTCATAATGGATCAGTAGTGTAATTGTAAAGATAACTTGCATAACAAAGCCTAAAATTATTTTAGCTTATGAATATCCTCTTCAGATGCACAATATTGCTTATAGTTGGGGCACCCACAGAATATTTAAAAAATGTCAACAGATTTATTTATATAAAAAAAATAGGAGACAGAATATTACACAAAAGTGAGAATCTTTGGATATATTAACACCTATTATTAACATCCTTTGGAGATTTAAACACTGCAAATCAAAACGGCAACCTAGTTGTGTTTGAAACACTTTTATCAGTTGACTGTATGTGACTCAAACTTGTTTTGCTTCCTTATAGTACTGGATCAATGAGTTCACTACCTCTCTGGGAATTGGAGTCTTTCACTCAGGAATTGAGATCTATGGCAGAGGTAAGGCTTGCATTATGACTCAGACAGAAATGAGTCAAGCTGCTCAGAAATCCAGCGTTTAACTTGCCTGACTACAACAAAGATAGAAGCGGGTGTCTAAAGATGACTAAACCTCACATCGTAGATCATCTGTTGATGCAACAGGAAGAGACCTTGACATTTTAAGCAGTTTCTGCTTCCAAAGGCCTCCAGTTTAATCAGATGAAGAGGAGATGTTTTGTTTGGCAGTTGTAGAGAGGTTGCATTTTTTTTTTCTTGAATGATCTATGTGAATAAAATGATTAAAAAGAGCACACAGCCTTCCAGGTTGTTTATAATTATAGTGAAATAGTTTTTAGTGGATGTTAACTGCACTGCCAGCACTAGATACTGATCATTTGCTGTGTTATTAAAAAAAAATATTTTTTTACACTCTGTAAACCCATTGTTGAAATGTGAAAAAGTAACTAAAACTAAAATTATTAAAGGTAAGTAAAAATAATGTACATCACGATTGTGTTTTTTGCCATATACACTATATTCCCAAAAGTATTCGCTCACCCATCCAACTAATCGGAATCAGGTGTTCCAGTCACTTCTATGGTCACAGGTGTATAAAATTAAGCACGTAGGCATGCAGACTGTTTTTACAAACCTTTGTGAAAGAATGGGCTGCTCTCAGGAGTGTGGAACTGTGATAGGATGACACCTGTACAACAAATCCAGTTGTGAAATTTCCCTTCTCCTAAATATTCCACAGTCAACAGTCAGCTGTATTATAAGAACGTGGAAGCGTCGGGAATGACAGCAACTCAGCCACTAAGTGGTAGGCCACGTAAAATGACGGAGCGGGGTCAGCGGATGCTGAAGCACATAATACGAAGATGTCGCCAACTTTCTGCAAAGTCAATCGCTACAGACCTCCAAACTTCATGTGGCCTTCAGATTAGCTCAAGAACAGTACACAGAGAGCTTGGGTTTCCATGGCCGAGCAGCTGCATCTAAGCCATACATCACCAAGTGCAATGCAAAGCGTCGGATGCAGTGGTGTAAAGCACGCCGCCACTGGACTCTAGAGCAGTGGAGACGCATTCTCTGCAGTGACGAATCACGCTTCTCCATCTGGAAATCTGATGGACGAGTCTGGGTTAGGTGGTTTACCAGGAGAACGATACTTGACTGCATTGTGCTAAAGTTTGGTGGAGGGAGGATTATGGTGTGGGGTTGTTGAGATATATATATATATATATGACGTCATATTGAACCCTATGGTTTAGGAACGTTATGTCACTTAAGTTTATATGTGAGTCAGAGCAGTTGAGCGAATACTTGTAGTGTATATGTCAGAATAGCATGCATGCATTTAAAAGTTTATACCGACATAAAATCCATGCAAATAATAAAATGTGTGCTTTCGCTAACTCATACTTTATCTTTTACTGCAGAGTTTGCCTATGGAGGACATCCTTATCCTTTTTCAGGTATATTTGAGATAACACCTGGTGACGCCACAGAACTGGGAGAGACATTCAAATTCAAGTGAGTCACAACATTTATCACTATGCCGATCAGACTGAAAGCATACGTCTGCAAAAACCTCTTCCTCTCTCAGCCTTTTTCTCACAGCCTCTTTACCTTCTACTTGCTTTCTCAGAGAGGCCATTGTTTTAGGGAGCACAGACTTTACAGAAGAGGATGTGGAGAGAATTGTGGAGGAAATGGGGAAGGAATATAAGGGGAATGCCTACCACCTCATGCACAAGAACTGCAATCACTTTTCCTCAGCACTATCAGAGGTGAGTGAGCCAAAGAAAGGTGTGTGTGTGTGTGTGTATATATATATATCAATCTTTCAGGCCCGTGTTGGCATAAAGAGTCTGAAATCTCACAAGATCTCCCTCACGTCTTCAACAGATCCTCTGTGGTCGAGAGATCCCACGCTGGGTGAACCGACTGGCCTACTTCAGCTCATGTGTGCCCTTCCTTCAGAGCTGCCTGCCAAAGGAGTGGTTGACGCCGGCCGCGCTGCAGTCCAGTGTTAGTCAGGAGCTCCAGGGAGAGCTGGAGGAGGCCGAGGATGCTGCAGCCTCGGCCTCGACGCCTTCCTGCGCCGTGGCACCCGCTCCCAGACCTACCCGACACCAACCACGCCGATGAACCCTGCTGCCTTGACTGGCAGGCCACCCTGCTTCGAGCTGGACCACAGCTTCTGCTGCCAATAGACCCCTCACCCCTTCTCCTGAGAGACTAGCAATTCACCAGCGGACTAGATGAAACCCACCGTCTGCATTCACTGATTTATTTCAGTATGCCCAAGTGGCCGTTACGACCTTGTTTACTGTAAAACCTTCTATGGGTTCGTCAGTGTTTTGACTTAATTACGTTTTGGCCTTTTATGTTTTGTTTTAAAAACTCAGGACTTGATTACAATGGCTTTGTTTAGTCACCGTTTCTTTGTTTTCTATGTTTTAATGCTTTTCTTTACGCTGGAGTTGCGCACTAGCCTTTTCCTTCTTATTCCTACAGAAAGCGCCTAGTCGGTAAATACAAAACCTTTTTTTTTTTCTGTCTTTCTTTTTTTTTTTAAGGAGAACATTTGTTTACAGAATTCTTGCGTTCCAATCCGTGTATGATTGTGTTGTTGTGTGCGGGTTACAAAAGCCAAATCTCCACACTTTTGTAATGACACACATCCCACACTTTGGTGACTGTGCCTGAAGATTTTTATCATTACGTGCTCGGAGAGCTCTGCACTCTTTCTCTACAGATCTCTAGCTGTTCGGTCTGCTTTGAGTGGCAGGCTTCTTATCCTACGAGACCTTCCTCAGATGTTTTACACCTTTTTAGTTTTTAGAGTCTTATATGTATTTGAGACAACATTTGTATTCCATTTTATGATTATTAAAGAAAATTATACAAGTCTGTTCTCAAACAAAGTTATCTGTGCATTCTGACAACTCAACAACCTACAACAGTGTTTCATGTTAAATGCATAATTCATTTCAAAGTTTCATTTAAAATCCATATGCGTTTCTTTCATCAAACAAAAATACAAAATGTTTAGCAGAATGTCTGAGCTGCTCTTCTGGTAATGAAAGTGAAGGGTTACTAGTCTGAAAGTAATCCTGAATAATGTATGAAAGATTTGTGAATTAAAATTTGAGTAATTGTTGTTCAAGTTATAGTAATTGACATTTTGCACTTTACAACTAAAGGGTATACCACACATATTTATTGTAACATATTTCATATCCCACTTGGTGGGGATTCAAAACGCTAGGAAGTGTTATGAACGAGTATTATGGTGAATTTTGACTCAATTTTAGCGGTTTGCTTTGTTGTCCTCTTGCAGATTTTTAATGGCTAAAGTTTTTCATGGTCATTGTGGCACTGAAAAATAATACTCATTTGAAAATGAAAATGCTGTCATCATTCACTCACCCTCATGCCATTTGAAATCCACATGATTTCCATCGTTCCATGCAAGACAAAAGGAGATGTTTAGTAGAACAGGCAAGATGCTCTTTTCCACACTGTGAAAGTGGAAGGTGTCCACAAGATTTTTAGTCAAGATTTGAATTTATTCTGTTCACACAAAAATTTATCACACATCTTCAGGCAACTTAGAATATACAGCACAAGTGGCATTTGTTATTTTTTTTTAACGTTAGTAACTAAAACCAAATCTGTTGACTTCAGTTATATGAACTTTGAAGGGATTTTCACCTTTGATGCCCACCTGGGTTCTTTTGGATAATGTGAACAGTTTTATTAACTCCAGGGGGGCACCCACAAACTGTAGTCTGAAAACAAACAAAATGACATAAACTGAATAATGACAGAATTTAAGTAAACATTTTTGTGTAAACTAGGCCTATTACAAAGCTTCTAACAATCAAAATGATCTCTTATCAGATCCATTTTCTTTTTTTTCTTAGAGTCGTGTTAAAATCCCAGATACTGTTTCCACCGTGTCTGTATTCACCGAGTCGGTTTCCTCCTGTGTGTTTTTCCTCACGCAGCAGGGAAAGGCCTTCAAAATGTCACCTATTCCATTCGTAAGAAAGATTGAGAGGAATGGGTCCACCAGCGGTCCAAGATAGAGAAGAAGATCAGATATAAGTTCCAAGTAGCGTACATAGGAGCTTAAAGCCAATGCTTTGAGCAGAGTATTCAGGATAAAGGGAAGGTAAAGCATACTGTAATTGCACAAGATGACTGCCTGCATACCCAGAATCTTGTTTCTGTTAGTCACAGGTGCTGGCCGTCTTGTACACCATAAGGCTCTAAAAGAATCCAAAAAGAAAAATCCCAGGAATGGCAGCGGGAGAAGAAGAGCTATTGAGAATAAGACTACGTATCCTTGGTAAGCCAGGAAGAGTATTGCAAACGGAGCTGCCCACACGGCCAGCGAAATCATGCTTGACTGCTTGAGTTTCATGCAGAAGGCATTATATCGTGGACAAGTTACCAACAGATATCGCTCCTGAGCAACACAGACCATGAACACGATGTTGGATATGATCCCAAAGTAGAATATCAAGGACGATATGTCTGTATTCTGTATGCTGGTTTTCTGAGCGTCCTCCGCAGATGCTTTCGGCCGCCCCAGGATGTTGAAGATATCGGATGCGAGCAGGCTTATTAGGTAGACAGGAGCGGCCTTGCCATTTTTTGCTTGCATGCCCATGAGGTAGATAGAAAAGCCAATGCCAGGAAGCCCAACAGCAAATGTGATCCATCTGATGATCTCTTCAATGTGGTCTACGCTGATGGTACCATTGTTCTGAGGAGCCGTGTTATTACCATCCAATGCTCTGGTGTCATCCATATGTTGTAGAATCATAATGGTAGTTTCTACTTATAGATG
Source organism: Puntigrus tetrazona (assembly GCF_018831695.1). Classification (NCBI taxonomy): domain Eukaryota; kingdom Metazoa; phylum Chordata; class Actinopteri; order Cypriniformes; family Cyprinidae; genus Puntigrus; species Puntigrus tetrazona. The sequence goes on along the minus strand of NC_056711.1, from coordinate 6,210,589 downwards.
TGATTAACACATAAAAGCCGATGCGTTTGGTTATATGCCATGTCAAGACGAATGTGTTCTTCAGTTCCAGTGAGCAACGCGGAAAGCTATGTGACTCTTTACTGTGGTAAACAGCGGGGGAAATTTTAGCTATCATCATTTTTATAGCTCTTCTGCAAACTGTTCCTGTAAGCACTTTTATTGCTGGTTGGTCAATGCAAATATATCTTATGTATTATTTTTATCTATGCAAACTCTTTATAAAAGCAGTTTGGCCCAATGAGAAGGGTAATGTTACACATAAAAAAGCATTTTAATGAATTTTAAAAATTACTGAAATTCAAACAATGCGAAATGTTCAGACATCATTTATTTAATTGACTCACATTAAATATAAGATGCCTACACATTCAACAATACTGTAAGCAACAGTATGCACTTTATACAGTTAAATAACAGGTTAATAACTTAGACAATAGTAACATAGCAAACCTTTGCTAACTTAAGACCACTTGAATACTGACAATCTCTTGAAACAAATGTTCAACAGTTAATAAATATTGTTATATGACGCCTTCTCTATTTTTGCCCACAGCAGCATTCAATTGATGTTAACCTGCCCTTAATTGGCACTAAATCTGATCATTCGTTAAGATTTGCATTGTATTTTCTTTACAAAAGCACATTGGCATGGCACATTCAAGCATCACAGTCAAGCAACACAGAGTTTTAAAATCTGACTGTTATTGTATAAGTGAAAAGTGAATGAGAACTTATTATCTTTCCTGTCTGATACTTGAGTAACTGTAACGGGTATATGAAGAGGGCTGTGTCCAGGAATCACTGATAAAGTAGCATCTGATCAGTTTTAACGAAAAAAACATAATCAATTAACTTGTGCTTGTTTACATAAATAGAGACCCAAAATTGGGTTTTAGTTTACCTTTGGCCTCCTGTAAACACTGCATGCATAAAATGGCAAATCAAAGGTTTGAAACACTTGATAACTGAGGTGTATTCGCATCAGCAAAATTTTGTGAGCAAAATAAGTTTAGTTGTCTGCTTACAAGAGGGTAGCATGAAGTGTATGCATGAAGCACAGCTCACACAGAAGTCACTTTCAAACCACTGAACACATTCCCAGTTGAAATGACTGGATTTTGCCCACGAAAATTCAACGAACCACAAATGAGACTGCACATTTGATTAAAAACTAGATTTTTAGGTTTTATGAAGATAATGTAAGCGATGCTTGTGCATGCAGGACTTGATGGTGCTTCAGGTAGTTGCTAGAGCAATGCTATAAGATTTTCAGTTGTTCTTAGTATATTGCGATGCAGTTGCTATGCGGTTGCTAGAGTATTTGGGAGGATGTCAAATCGAAATGACTGGTGTCTCTACCTCCGTTTTATTGGCAATTTTCCTGTTTTATTCCCCGTCACTTGAACATTTCTAAGGTTTAGTTTCCCCACAAAATGTTTACTTTTGTCAAAAAATACCCAATTTCACGTCCTTCCATACCCATAAGACCTTCATTCATTTTTGGATTAAGATATTTTGGATGAAATCCTAGAGCTCTTTGCCCATGCATATACAGCAACACAAATGAAACATTCAAGGCCCAGAAAGACAGTAAAATAGTCTAGTGACATCAATTGGTTCAAATGTAATCGTATGAAGCTATAAGAATACATTTTGTGCACACAGAACACAAAAATAACTTTATTCAACAATTTCTTCTCTTATGTGTCAGTCTCCACTGTCCATTCCCAAGAATTCCCAAGTATTACGAAACATGCCTGAACTTGGACTATCTTAATGATGTCTTTAGTACTTTTCTGCGCCTGGGAATATTTCATTCTTACATTCATCTTTATGAAAGGTCAGTAAGCTCTCAGATTTATTCAAAAATATCATAATTCACATTCAGATGGGGGTCTTACGGGTTTGGAACATCATGAGGATGAGTGATTAAATGAAAGAACTTTCATTTTTGGGTCAACTATCGCTTCAAGTCAAATCACTTAGGAAGTACTAATTAAACAGTTTGAACTGTAAACCTTTTAGCTAAATACTTGTAAACATGGATCAATAGGAATCCAAATCAGTTAGAGGAAGAAAGGGATTAAATGGATACAGATATAAAGCAGCAGGGATCATGCTGAATCATCCATTTCATGCTACGTTAATAAAGTCTAATTGTCAAAACGTCCTCAGCATGTCTCATGTTTAAAATCTGCAGCCTTTACGTATCATTTTACAGATTTGGTGTGATATAATCAAAGCTTTCCAGACGCTTGGCATGATTTATAGCGTTTTTTTGTTATTGGTTTGTGGCCCTAGACACATTGTCCATGACATCTGTTGTTTCGATTTCTGTTTTGAAGACCGAATGTAAGCGAGGTTATTATTTTTTGAGGTTATTTTAAGTCTGGAGAAGGCCATGAACTCTCTGTAACTGTGTCTTTGAAAGCACCAGACGATGCACCTGTTCCTGCCCTCGGGCGCAAGGCATCATCACACGACCGACCAACACAGCATCTCCTTTCTTCTCCTCTTTTGCCTAAAAGCGGAAGAAGAAAGAATGAGAGGTTTATACAGACCCAAACAATGTGGGACAATTTTATGTGTCTGTCTTACCTTCACAAAGGAAGTGCAGGGAAAAGTGGCAAAATCGGACGAGACTTGAGCACCGGGCCTGTGACTCACTACGTGTTCAGCGACCTCGTCCTTCAAAAAAACACGTTGCTTAAATAAGTGCAGGAGACGTTTTAATGACGACTTAACGATTCCGGAGCATTTTGGGTTTACCTTAAGCCTATCGAGTGTGTCACTGAGCGACTGCAGTCTTGCTGTTTGCTCTATGATCTGTGCCCCGGGACTCACTGTTCATGAAAGCACAAACGCTGTAAAATAATTACTTTACAACAATAGCAATGGCATTTTATGTGTAGTTATGACAGACCTGGAGATTTCCCTGTGATGTCCACCACCTTCACATTGGCACTCATCTGGAGCAGAGTGTCCAGTAGTTGGTCTGTTTTGCGGTAGAGGGCGCTAGACAACACCTCAGGCCTGCAGCCCTCCCGCCAGCCCAGCTTTGGCACGTTCAGAGGAGGAAGAGACGCCAGCTGAGCACGCATCTTTTCTGCCTGGGGTCCACGCAAACACAAAAACAAAGGTGAGAATGAACCTTCAGTGCCTGCGATGGGGAAATGTGCTTGTGAAGCAGTAGCAGAGACCTTTAGTCTGTTGTTCTCGTTCTTCAGGTGCTTTATACTGAGTCGCTGAGCTTCGATCTGCTGAGTGAGCAGTGGAGAATCTATCACTTGCACTCCTGAAGCGGCACATACACCTTTAACACACGCACAACCAATGACATGTTAACAACTCACGTGTTCTTCTCAAGTATTTAAAAATACTGTATATACAACACAGTTCAAATGTTTGGGGTCAGTAATGTTTTGAGAAATTGATACTTTTATTTAGCAGTAAAAAACTGAAAAAGTATCACAGTTTGCACAAAAACATTAAGCAGCAAAACTGTTTGCAACATAAAAATTATGAGAAGAAATTTTTCTTTTTATTACATGCGTAAAGATGTCAAAATATTTCAAAATAGTTTTACATTATTTTTAATCACATAAATTAAGCCTCGGTGAAAAAATTACCAACCCCAAACACTTGCCATGCTACTGTAGTGTTTAATAAAATATGTTTCTTCAAAGAGAGCATTTTCTGGGTGTATTATATTAAATGCATTCAGGATTTTTTTAATTCTTCACTAAATACAGATGAACCGAAGCAATAATTGAGATTACAAATATTACCTTGATTTACAAAGTATGTAACTGTAATACACATTTAAGTACTATTTGTCTAGTATTGTCTAGTTGTCTGTACATAATTATACTTAGATGGCTACATATTATATTAGATGAGAGGAAAGAGTACAGAGAGAGATTTATGGCAGACTTTAAATAACATATAAGCTGTGAGGAAGGAAACTACATTATTAAAGAGAGAAATGTCAGTATTCAGAGTCAAGTATTCTGTGCAATAAATGGTCGTTATGTCATGGTCATTTATTGCACGGCTCTTGAATGCAGTGCATGCAACTTTTGAAAGGGTAATATAAGCAAGAATAACTTTCATGCACACATGCAGCTCACAGAGAGACCGTGACTATGAGGAAAATAGAGTGGAGAGATTTAAATGCCACAGACATCAAATTTACCTTTTTGTTCTTCTAAAAGGAATACAAACAACGAAAGACATATTAGACCATTTAAAATAAAGACTTGAGAAAGATATTTTAGTTTAAGCTTGACTGATTCTGTCTCTTACCAGCACTAATGCCACAGGTCACAATAGAAGCGATACCAGAGCCTTGACTTCCTCTCAGGCCCTCCATGCTCATCTTTGATTGGCTGTTGATTCTCTGCTTGAGCTCTGCTTTCTCTGCCTCTAGTTGGTCTATGTCAGCCTGGAGAGCATCCATGGTCTCCTCAAAGTCCCTACAAATTATAATACCCATATTAAAAGCATTTTTTACAGTATAATATCCCCATTACTATACCGGCACATTAGGAGTTACAGGGGTTGGACAATGAAACTGAAACGCCTGGTTTTAGACAACAATAATTCATTAGTATGGTGTAGGGCCTCCTTTTGCGACCAATACAGCATAAATTTTTCTTGAGAATGACAGATACAACTCCTGCACAGTGGCCAGAGGGATTTTGAGCCGTTCATCTTGCAGAATAATGGCCAGGTCACCACGTGATGCTGGTGGAGGAAAAGGTTTCTTGACTCGCTCCTCCAAAGCACCCGAAAGTGGCTCAATAATATTTAGATCTGATGACTGTGCAGGCCATGGGACTTTTATGTTCATCAAACCACTCTGTCACCAGTCTTGCTGTGTGCATTGGTGCATTATCATCCTGATACACGGCACCACCTTCAGGATACAATGTTTGAACCATTGGGTGCACATGGTCCTCCAGAATGGTTCGGTAATCCTTGTCAGTGCCGCGTTCAATCAATGAAGATTGGTCACCAGGCAGGTCAGATTTAGCCATGAAACCTCCAGCACTAAATTGGTCACTGATTCAATCTCATTGTCCAACCCCTGTATGTTCAACAACCCTCTTTGTCATCTCTTACTTTTCCTTCTTCTTCAGGAGCGAAACGGTCTCATCTAGGACTGTCTGGATCTTCTCCACCCGCTCATCTGCATCTTTAGACGCACTGTCCAGCTTTTTCTCCAATAAACTGAGACGCACGTTGGCCTCACTCAGTTCCTCTCCCTAGAAACAAGTACAGTTTCAAATTATTTCAAGCCCTTATCTCACGCTTCTTGGCATGTCTAAATATGAATGCTGCTACAGCACCTTTATCTTAAGGGATTTCTTAAGCTCTTTGATGACAGTCTCTCTGTCTTCAAGTTTGAGGCCGAGTCCTTCAGCATCAGTGATTTCTGCCCTCAGGGCTGCTGCTCGGACTTCCACAGGAGATATCTACAACAATACATGCATACTGAGACACAAGCGCAAAGATTCATAACCGTGATGTGGGACAGCCAGACTGAGCCCAGACTTACTCCATTCTGTGGTCTTTCAGAGTCATATTCTCCCTCCTGCATAGCAGTAGCCATCTTGTTCATGGTTGCAATGACCACACTGCACGACTGCCGCAGACACTCCTGAGGGTTTATGCCCTGTGACACATAGATCTGAGCAGGAAAAAAAAGATAACATGACACCCCCATTAGCAATTATATTATATTATGGTTATTCGTATAAAAATGTAAATTAAAAATAATATATTTTTATTAAAAAACATTTGAGTGACTGCAATGCAAATTGCCTAAATGTACAAATGTATTAGGGTTATGCGTTCAATAATTAAGCACTTGATTAATAATTGTCAAGAAAAAAAGAAAACTGTTAATGGCACTTAAAATGTAGTATAAATATAATTCTAACCTAACAGATTGCAACTCTGGGTGTATTTCTTGATGTTACTTGAGCATCAAATCAGCATATTAGAATGATTTCTAAAAGATCATGGGACACTGAAGACTAGGTTAATGATTAAGTTTCTGTTTACATAATATTTATGTGTGTGTGTGTACTGTGTATATTTATTATGCATATATGAATACACACACACATGCATGTATATATTTAAGAAAAATATGTTCTGTTTATATATTAAATATATTATAGATGATATAAACTATATTAATATAAATATATACATGTAAATATATTCAAAATATATGCAGAATGTATGTGTATTTTTATATACTTAAAGTCATAAACACGGTACACAAACATATATTATGTAAAGAAAAACTTTTATACCTGTTCAGCTGCTTTAAAGGCCATGTCTTCCAGTTTGATGGCTGGCAGTCCCTCGTGTTCACTGAGAGGGGCGATGAGCTGAGCGGCTGCTGCTGCCACTTCCTGCAGCACTGCATTCACCCAGGCCAGCTGCCTTCTGCTCTCGGCCAGGGTCTCACACACCTACACACACACAGACCCCATCAAGCGAAGGCTTACACATCAAAGATACATGCACAAAATTTAAAAGTGCCTCTATTACGGAATCATTCAAACAAGTTGTTTTTAAAACGTTAGCGTATTGACCGGCCACTTGTTTGTCTTTTCGCGTTGGTCTGAATGAAAATGCAAATTCGTTCTTTGCCACTAGGTGCTGCTTTGGGAGCAGTAAAAAAATCAGAAGCAGCACTACTATCACAAACGCTGGTTTATCAGTCTTTACAGGCGAGATAAAAATGAGACCAATCAGAGCACTCATCACAGATTAGCGTCAGGTAAAGGAGGGCTTTGAAAAAGGAATCTTTGAGCACATCGTTTGGGAATCGCAAGGTAAAAATAAATACATATTATAAGACATTGAAAGTATTTTTTGACCTTGCATGCATTTTAAACTGTTTCTGGGGACTAAAATAAAAACCTTTCATTACCCATAATTACCCCAAATGCATAGAAAATATGAACATGAGTTCTGCATCACCTGTGCTCCAAAGCTGAGGGCTGCTGGGATGCCGGGTGCGTCTGTGCCTGGCATGCGACGACGGATCTTCTTGCAGAATTGTCGTATATCACTACAGGAAGTGTCTAGATCCTTCAGCAGCACACAAAACGCTTCCTCGTCCTGCCCTGTCTGTATAAAGGCCCTCAGACGGCCCACCTCTACTGCCATACAGTCCAGAGCACTCTGGGTAAACTAAATAGACACATGAAGATGTGTTAAAGGTATGTGTACCAGTCTGTGTCTTCTGTGTCTTGAGAAAGTAGTGGCTTACTTTAATGTGGTCTGCTAACTGCATGGTACAGTCCTCAGGCTGTTCAGCGAGATGAATACTGTAAAGGTGCTACAACAAAAAAGAAAAGCATGTCAATAAATTGTTCTTTTTGCATATTTTGAGCACTTGAAACCAGTGATTGAAAGACAAATAGTAGTTCGCTAGGTGAGTTTAGGTATGCATAGGTAGGTGCAGTAATGATACTCAGTCAACTGACTTTTCTGTCAGATAGGTCTGAGAATGTCAGTTTATTAACTTGTCACAATGTCATACGTGAATAATATAGTAATAAAAATGACAGCGTCAGTAGTTTTCATCAGAAGAGTATTAAAGTATATATATATACATATTAGTGCTGCCAAAAGATTACTTGCAATTAATCACATCCAAAATAAAAGTTATTGTTTGCATAATATATGTATGTTTACTGTTTTTTTTTAAATAATACATAAACAAAACTGGAGTAATGATGCTAAAAATACAGCTTGGCAGGAATAAAACACATTTTAATGTTCAATTGAAATTTGTAACATTTCATTATACTGTTTTACAATATTTTTAAACAAAAAATTTGCCAGTGAATTTTTGGAATTGATTGTAAAAACTGTGTAGACCAATAACGAAAAATATATTAACGTATGGGGAATATTATTGCAGTTTTGCAATGCGAGTGCTAAAAAGTGACGTATTGTGCTACGTTACCTGATAGTATTTAATAGCTTTTGTAAGAGGTTCCACGTTGACGGTTTCATCCAGCAGGTCTTTGTAAAGGAGGTCAATGAGGAAATCCAGGGATCGCTCATGAACGCTCATCTCAGAGTACAGAGAGCCCACACGCTTGTACACATCCACGCTGCACTGACTCAGAGCACTGCACAAGACACATGCCGTTCGTTAATATATTTCATGTCTTTAATGCTCTTGAAGATGTTAGGACGTGCGTGTAAGTTTAGGTGAACTGACTGTTCGTATTTGTGCAGTGTTGCCTGTAGCAGTGTGAGAGAATAGATGAGTCCAGCAGCAAAGCTCAGCTGCTCTCCGGCGGCTCCTCTCATCCCTGCCTTCTGAGAGCACGTCTCCGTCAGCTCAAACTTCTCCTGAGCCTGCTTACTGATCAGCTCCGCCTGCACACGCACAAACACATTCAACCAAAGCACATTGCAGACAGGAATGACCATGGTTTAATGGTCAGCAGCATATATATTCAACAACAAGTATATTCAGAAAGTTCACCTTGCAGATGAGTCGTGGGATGAGAAGTAGAGCCAGGATACAGTCATGGTCTCCTCCGTGCTTCAGGAAGGAGTCAGGCATGAAGGAAATCAGCAGTGACACCTGTCTGTTAGCCTGAGTTACCTCCATTTTACGCAGCTCCATTTCTATGGCCTAGAATCACAAGCAGACATACATTATAAGACATCTGGAGTGTTTTTAACCAGAAGGAGGCATCCATCTTCTAACAACACAAACAATAATAAGTACTTAATACACATTAGTATAGTGTACAAAAAAGTTTGAGGTATACAGGTAAATATTTTTACGCTTTTGGTCAAAAACATTGTAATGGATGTGATTTCTGTTATTTTCTTTGTAATATACTTACAATAATACAATAATTTATTCCTGTGATGGAAAAACTGACTTTTCAGCATCCATTACTCCAGTCTTCAGAAATTATGCAAAAACTAAAACAAATATTGTAATAGAAATCACGACTACATGTTTTTATTTGAAGAAGAAATCCTTTGGAACTTTATGATTCGAGCTTTATGATACTATCACTTTAACACATCTGTGCTATTGACATGCTATTATTAGTATTAATAAACTTCTTGAAAATCAAACAAGCCTCAAACTTTTAAACAGACACTGGTCAACATACACTAGTCAGCATTTAAAGTGGATCAAAATCTTTCAAGTTGTCCTAAAGCCTAAAACCAAAATGTGTTCTTGTGATCTTTACAACTTATTTACTATTTATAATAACTTTAAATTTGAGAACATTGATCAACTTCAAATGTTGACTATTGTATTTTATTGCTACTCAGCTAAACAATATCAAATGAATAACAAGTCAGCTGTTAACCTCTTGCTCATTTTGAATTCAGTGAAGTAATGAATCATCTGACAATTCAGTTCAGAATTACGAAAAAACGATGACTGATTAATTTTTTGAAAGAATGAGCAAAAAACTAATCATGAATTAGTTTGTGAATTTCATCTTTTCAAACAAACTCTTTTTTTAAAAAATCTTACAAAAAATCACTGGACTACTTTATTGTTAATAAAGTGTTTGTTTGAACATTCATAACCATAATCACCTTGGCGTAAGCTTTGGTTTCTGCGAATTTGATCTTGAAATCGAAGATCTCTGCAGGCTGTTGCTGCTGCTCGGTGCTGGCCTCCTGTTGGCTCATCAGCTCCCTGTTCACCTCCTGCTCCACACACACAAACTATGTGATGCACGTGTCCCATTTGATTAGTGGTCTGTATTTGAAGGTGTTGTGGTTTGCGTGCTGGGCACCTGCAGGTGTGCGGTGAGCTCTCTGTATTTCTGGATGGTCTGCTGGTAGTCTGCCACCGTTTCTTGTGCCGCCTCCACCCTCTTCTCCGCCTCCCTGATGCTGGCGGCACTCAGATCCAACTGCTCTCTCAGCTCCAGCTCCGTCTCTCTGGCGTTCTCCTGCAGCTCATCATTCATCTCATTGATGGCTTCCTACATCAGCACACGCACACAAACCTCAGTGCACTGTTACATCACGACATACACTTCTACACAAACTCTTCAAACACTCACCAGATCTGTGACAGTTTCTCTGAGCTCCCGTACTTTCTCCTCCAGGTCCAGATTACGATCCGTCAACATCTCCACCATCTCCTCCGCCCCGAGAGCAGCATCCACCTAATGATCATTACCACGTCTATCATTAGACATTTGTCAACCGGGAGATTTTCAGTGTTAATAGTGGCACGACTCACTTGCTCTTTGAGCTCATCAATCGTTTTCTCAGCCATCTTCATCTCCTCCTGTAGTTTCTCTTTCTGGCATCTCAGCGCATCCAGCTCAAAATTCTTCTTTTCCATTAGCTTCTGTTGCTTTCCGTGCTCTTGTTTCTCTGATGCAGACAAGTCACGCATCCTAATGCACAGAGGAGCTGATATCATGATCTTCACAGAGCACAAGCGAAATCAAACAACACTGATGTAAACCCTCACCTCACCAAAGCCTCCTTGAGTCGAGCATTCTGCTCCTCTAACTGCTTCACATGGTAACTCGACGCTGCTCCATCTGATCCTGCAGGCCCGTTTTTATTAAGTTAATAAGCACATATTGTGGTCATCAATGAATACTAACACAAATTAATTTGCAAAGAATATAATACAGTAATTCCTTAAAGACTTTCAATTGATTTCATTGATCAAATTAAAAATTCAATTGATCAAAAGCGACAGTAAAGACATGTATAATTTTACGAAACTGCTGCTAATATGACAGCATCTGTAAACACCAACTCAACAACACTGAGGTAAATAATGTTAAGCTGTTATCAGTTAATGAATCAGTTTATCTTTTACTATATGCCCATTTTTATTATATATTTTTATTAAAATGTCTATTTGATGTTCAAAATGAACTTCGCTAAATCAAAAAGATACCCTAGCCAAGCTATGCTAAATAACTGAGGTCCGATCTGATCAGGTGTGCAACTATGGTTCTGTCGCTACCGATAGAGTTCAATGGAAATAACGAGAACGACCATAGTTAGCTAACGATGGATTTAAGAAACGCACCCCTGCCATAAAACCCCATGTTGAATTTGTCCCCCCTCCACCCCCAAAGCGCTCTGGCAGAGAAGGACAAGTTCAGAAAAAAAAAAGATGCGGAACAACGTGGAAATAATGAAATGATATGTACAGATTATTTATTTAATATTGAGCTTTTGTATAATTAACATTGACATCACAAAAGATAAAATAAGATATAATTGCATGTAAGCTACTCTGGTGGCCACGGGGCGCTAAAGCAGCCGCTTAGTTCGCTTATGCCTCTGCGTCTGAACAACTGCGTAAGTTTAGGTGTCTTTGTACCTTTTTCCTCTATCTCATGTTTGAGTATCTCCAGGTCCATGGTCAGCTCGTCCACTCTCTCTTTCAGAGCATCAGCCTCCAGTTGCAGGGACTCAGCCCGCTCTTCAGCCATCTCCTTATCCAGTGTGGCCATCTCAATGGCATCCGCTGTATCCGCCATCTCTTCCATGTAGCGCTCTTTAGCCTCAAGAGCTTCCTTAGCTTCCTACATAACAGGATATCAGCCGCTTTGGTTATCCACACTCTGACACTTATCATAACATAGTCCTGTGCAGTAACTCGATACCTTCTTGGCCTCCTTGAGGTGTTTCTGCAGGTCATTTTGTTGTTCCTGCATCTTACTCTTCCACTCCTGCAGCTGTTCTAGCTGAATCTTGTGCTTCTCAAGCTCCTTGAGCTTTGCCTTGTCTTCGGTCCTCTTCATCTTCAGCGTCTCCAGTTTCTCCTCCAGGTCCTTCACCTGGGCTCGCAGCGACTCCTCTTCCTGCAAGGGAGTGAATGCATGCATGAATGCACGCCTTTCATATTTACATGAATATCAGAGAAAAGTTGTGCTTTTTGTTGTTCAATAGTTCTAAAGGATTTGGGTGTTTTTTTAAATACTGGCACTTTTAAAAGAACATTATAACACACTATTTCTCTTTCACTAATAACTAGTATATTTGATTTGTCCACTAACAATGTGTAAATATATACATTAATGGACAATTCTGATATTTCATTCATTCATTTCCATAACATCTCAAAATATGTAAGGTGTTTAAAGTTTTTGAAAATGTTAGAATTTGGAAATTTTATAGTTAATAGTTTTTATGTGTGCTAGATACACACAGTGTATATTACAATATTTTCACTTCTTTTTTGAAGCTACAGGTTGATTGAAAATTAAACTATAACACAATTTTTAGCTTTGTCGTGATTTTTTTTATAATACATTTTCAGAGTATAAAGATACTTTTTGATCAAATAAATGCTAACTTGGTTAATAAAAGTGACGTCTACAAAAAACATTAAAAAGACCCCCCGAACAGTACTTCGAAGTAAAAAAAAGCTAACAAAAACACCCATTTATAATCAGTAATCAGGTCAATAGCCTTTAGCTAGTTTTTCATAACACCTGTGACCTTGACAACTAAAAATAATGCAAAAGTGAACAATCCAGACACATTCTGGTTTAAAAATACACACAGAATGATAGTAGCTGTTATATTTGTGTCTGCATGTGCGACCTTGCTGGGTCCCGGGATGGGAGGAGCCCCGGGTGAGGGCAGTGTCCCCACAGGTGAAGGTATAACTGGAGCAGCCAGCGGTGTTTGGGCAGGTGTGCTGGGTTCACTGCTGCTCATCTCTCCAGCAGAAGCTGAACCTGAGCCCACCTTCACCCCCACTCCAGCCCGCGTTTGCTGAAAGACACATGCAGAGGTCACTAAAAAAACTCTCTGATGAATTGCATCAACTACTAACGTTTATCAAACACAAGCGCACACAGATGTGGCCTGCAGCTCACCTTGGGCCTTCTGGTGGTGGTCTGAGGAGAAGGCAAACATATACAGATATATGACCAGCACAGGTCAGCAGACAGATGAAGAATAGAGGATCAAGGGAAAAAGGGGGGAAACAAATATATTGTAAAGATTAGTCATAGAAAAAAAGGGACGTGCATTAAAAGAGAACTGAAGAATCTGTGTGAGCCTCAATAAATGACTTGCACAATTGTTTTCCATCCCATGACGGTAAGCTCTGCTTGTGTCTTTAATATCAAAAATGTTCTTTTGGCACATAAAGAGTCAAACACTAACCCTCACTATGGCGCTATCTGTCTGCTCACAAAGCAGAGTGCCTGGCACCGACCGGGTCAAACTAACACACTCTTTTACATACAGACATGCACACATACACACACAGACGGTCAACGCATGTTTGACTGTTGTAGAGTTATTGCTATTGTTATAAACATGTTGTATATGTAGTTTACGGAAACAACGCAATATAAATAATATGAAAAAGATATTAAACTGTATGCCGGTATGACATAAGTCACACTCTCATACAAAAGTTTGAGGTCAGTGAGATTACTCACTAAGGATGATAAATACAGTAAAAACACTAATATTATGAAATATTTTTACATTTGTAAATAACAATTTTCTATGTTAATATATTTTAAAATCTTTATTTATTTATTCCTGTGATGCAAAGCGGATTTTTCAAATCATTCTAATGTGTTAATTTAAATCTCAAGTTTATTTATTTTTATCAACGTTAAAAACAGTTATGCTGGTTCATATTTTGGTAGCAACATAAATACATTTTCTGTCACTTTTGGTAATTTAGTGCTATTTTGCTTAAAGTATTATTTCTTTCAACGAAATCTTACTGACCCCATTTTTTCGATATAATCTATGCACATTCTTTATTGTATATGAATTTCATTCCACTGGAAAAAAAAACAACCGAGCAACCGAATCATTTCAACTATGAATACAGTCAACTAATCAGATCATTTTGAACATTGTGTCTAGTGTTTTATTATTTCAACACACTTCTTTTTATGAACTATTTTACTTTTAAGGTATGCTTTTTTCATTTAAAATAAATACTATATATTCTGTATTCAAACATTTTTACATAAATACTTTTAGTGACCACTGCACATCATCAGATTGTTTAGTTCTAGTCACCTATAAAGAGAACAAACTGTACTAATCACCCAGACAACTGAATCAAAACTGATCTTTTAGCAATTGCTTAAACACCAACAATAGAAAACATCCTATCCCATGCTGACATACCAACAATCATCAATCAAACACAAAATCATCTCCAAAATCGCACAAACACCCAACCACTGAGCATTTTGCATGCCACAGATGTAGTAAATAATCTTTTGTACCTTACGAGTCGTAGGTGCCTGTCTCATCATATTGACGATTGAAGAGGAAAGACACAAACAGGTGTCCACACACACACACACACACACACACACACACAGGTACAGAAAAAGAGCAGGAAAAAGGATTGAGTCACATTAACAGCAGCTCGAGATGAGAGCAGGCCAAGCCCACAGCAAAGCCACAAACACACTCATACAGCAGTTGGCAAGTGCTAGCCAGACAGACACACACACACACACACACACACACACACACACACAGCGACGGTGTTGCAGGTCGTCTCCGCTGCAGCTGACACGACTCTCCTCTCCTGCACTGCAGCGATTAAATCCTTTTTTCTCCAACCGGAACTAAACCGAGCCCCTTTCTAAACACTTCTCTTATTATAACGCTGTCCTTGAGGCCGCCTCTCTCCCTCTGCATCCATCTCCGGCTCTCCTGCTCTCTGCACTCGTAAGCTCTCTGAGCTGCTCTGCTGTGCCAACGGCTGCCTAGCAAGCACATTACATCACTACACATCCACCCTCCCTCCAGACCAGAGAGAGAGAGAGAGACAGGCTGGAACAAAAGCAGAAAGAGGGAGAGAGGGAGGGACTGATGGGAGTCTGGCCTGTATCCTAGCAACACTCCATTAGTATCTCTATGGGCTCTCCAGTCAGGAACATGTCTGTGAATGCAGGCGGAACATGTTTCAGCAACTTACACTTCCAACTTCGACACAAGTTTAACATTTAAAATGCTGTTAGTTAATGCTAGTTAACATTACGTAATGGGACCTAAAGTGTTACCCTTAGTTCTTTATAAATCATTTTAAGATGTGAAATGTGTTTCTGTGTGTTTGCATTACTGTGATTTATAAGAGCAGACGCATTGTTATTTAAGGATCCATTACAGAACGGAGTTGGGAGGGATGGAGACGGATCATATTACAGCTCTGCAAGGGAGAAAAGTGATGTGGAGTAGAAAACAGAGAGAGACGGATGAACAAGCGTGAAATATAATCCTGGACCTTCACTGTTTTATCTCCGCAGTCTTCATATGAAACGCCTTCATTTATCAGGGCTAAATAGAACTAACACGTAATGTTACAGATTTCATAATCAAGCTATTACATTATTTCTATCTTTTGCTTTCAAACCTGCATTTAGCCGAATGTTTTATAATTCTGTGTGATTTTTGTCTGACAGCGCCAGTGCTCCACACAGAGATCTGATCATCATCCAGTGTTGTCTGAATGACACGAAGAAACAGAATAAACTGAGCAAGACGAACTGTGGAAGAACTGTGACAATGCTTTAAGAAACCTGCAAAGCTACAATATGTTAAACGTTTTAGTGTAAAAATGCTGTAAAATGAGAATGCTGCCAAAACTTCTATTAACTAAATTAAATAAATATTTGGTGTGACCTTCCCTTGCTTTTAAAGTGGCCTTAGTGCACCGGCGCATAGTTTTTCAGGTAGCTTTGCAGGTAGGTCTCTTGAGGCATCTCGGGGGCTTCTAGTGGGTCTGACGGCACGTTGCAATGACATTTTTATTTGTATATTTATCTGTTTAAGCAGTGTTCATGTGTTCGTGGAGTAATTTCGATTTCTGCTGCTGCAAAAGCGCCTCTTCCTGGCAGAGAATGAAATTGTATTTTCAAAAAGCCCATCTTTCATATCGGCTGAAGCATGTTTGTTTCAATCTATAACTGTGTTAATGTTTAAAGTTACAAATATTAATATAAATAAGGTGTGCATGGGAGTCTTATGTTTATTTGACTGTGATTTCACATTTCTTGTTTGTATGAAGGCTAAATACAAATAAAAGGTGAACATGAATTTATCTGTGCCGTTTTTATTTCTAAAATATTATATAGTTTAATAGAAGGACGTATCACAGGCCTAACAAATGTATTTTTCTGAGGTTTTTTGGGTACAGACATCTGTTGTGGGTGTTCTTGGCAGTTTTTATGAAGCTATACCGACTGAAATTAAGAAATATACCATGATACACATTTTGAATATATCAGCCAGCTCTAATCCCTATTCATCCTTTGTGAGTTTCTTTAGCTATTCATGGATCCACTATAAATAAATCCATGGAATAAGATTAAGTAACTTTGGAGGGTGTATTAAAATTGGCCAAAAGCAGCTTGTAAAAGCTTAAAACTCACTGTGACTTTAACCCCACATTGACCAACAGTTGTTTCTATTACCAAATTTATGCTAAATTCAGTTGT
The DNA here is from genome assembly GCF_018831695.1 of Puntigrus tetrazona. Classification (NCBI taxonomy): domain Eukaryota; kingdom Metazoa; phylum Chordata; class Actinopteri; order Cypriniformes; family Cyprinidae; genus Puntigrus; species Puntigrus tetrazona. Next base: position 6,194,069 of record NC_056711.1, on the reverse strand, counting down.
CGCCACTGTTTTCTGATGTGAAAGGTGGTTTAAAACAGTTAAACAGAGACCCTCTTCTCCATTATTGTCCATTTATACTTTCAACCTCGGGGCAAGTGCACCAAGCAATTCATACTGACAGCCTGAAGTAGATAACCTCCTAAACAACATTACCCAAAGCACTGACATTTAAAAGAAAATTCTGGGACGCACACACACAGCTTTCAAGTCCAATATTTCAGTGGTGATCTAAAGACAAGACAGCTAATGCCAAGCCAGGCTGCAGTACAAGGAAGGAAACGTTCAGTCTTTTATCAGCCTTATATCATATCACATATCATAGTCAAACACAATACATATTTACAAAACACAAATGTACAGTTTTTTTATTTTTAAGAATTTATTTTTCCATAATTAAATAATGTAAAAAGTGCATTATCTTTCAGAATTACTTTGTAAAAAAAATGTTAATGTCATTTTTTGCAATTAATTATTTGACACCACTAAAATGAATGCATATTAATCGAAATCACACTGACCACAACTCTTTTTTTTTTTGACTATTTTCAAGGATTCTGCAATCTCAGTAACAAAGTCTAACCTGGACGCACGAAAAGCACAGCATATTGTATGAATACGAAGTCCAGTCTCCTTCACTCACACGTTCACCAGGCCTGCCTCACACACACACAGACACACCATACTCAGCATGCTAATTCATAATATCCATTTAAAAGCAGTCATTCATCAAAGAACACTGCCATCCAGCTAGCAAAGCACTAGCACACATGAATAAATGTACATAAAATTAACAGAAACAATATAGAAACACTCCTGATGAGCACACACACACACACACACACACACACAGGTAATGTGTTGTTTGTGTGATGCCATGCAGCAGAGCTCTTCAATATTGCCATTGCTATGGAAACAGAGGTTAGAGAAACATGCGGCACCTTTTTGGGTTTGGTTCCTCGCTGCAGACTCAGACGGTGGAGGAAGAGGCGACAGATTAAAGTTGATCAGTCAGTGCGCTTGTAATGAGCATGAATGTCTCTCACATACAAACCGTGTAACAGCTCAGACAGAAACTTTAGATGTCTCTGACACAAACAGGTTGCATTCATGCGTGTTTTTATTACCGAGTGTACATTTAGCGCTCCTTGTGAAAAGGAAGTACGCTTTAGAATATTTTTAAAGAGTACTTATATAATGAAGAGCAAACTGAATGCAATATTTTCATACACCTAATTATATGTAATGTACAATAACCTAAAATATATTATATCTATTCAATTTAAAAGTGCTTTGGATTTAAGTACAGCTTTATGTGTAATTTCATAATTACAGGTTATTATAGTTGAATGTACTGATAAGTACTTATTACAAACTATACAACTATATAAAAATATACTTTATTATATAAATTATATTTATATTGTTTCTACTGAAACTTGTATGATGTGTATATTTGTAATTAAGCATTTATAATAATAAAGTTGCAATTAATTTACAATGTATAAACTTTAAATACTTTAAAGTATCAAATATGACCCTACAGTCGTGCTTATAGTGTTTTAGTATGTTAGTTAAAAACGATACTGTATTACCTGTTTTTTTTTTTTAATATAAGATTTGGACTACAAATGCATGCTTGATACAATTACGCACACTTCTTTTTCACAAGGCACAAGAGAGAAAGACTATATGTGTGTTCATGCCATATACACTGTAAAAAACCTATACTTGAAATAACTTGTTACTCCGCTGCCTAACATTAAGCAATGATAATGTAAGTGCAAACTAAAATATTTTAGTTGATTCAACTAAATTTTTTTAGGCAGCGGGGTAACAAGCTATTTACTTTAGCTTTTTACAGTATAGTATGTATTATTTGGTTGGGAGGAATTACAAAGTGCAAAGATGCTTGTTAAATTAATGTACAAGGAGAAGTCAGAAGGGAATCAGAAGCATGGTTCACTTTTACAGACACAGATACAGGATGAGAGAAATGTCATGGCCAGAGAGTGTTACTATATCTCCCTCTGCTGGAAAGGAGAAGTAATATGCAATACGTTTCCTTTAAAGTAGCCTCAGATGACATGCTTTCTTAGATTGTGAAATGAATATTACACAAACGTGTGGGATAAGCTCTAATCTGATTGGCTGGCACTACACAACTTTTTCGAAAAGTGTCTTTTGAGCCATTCACTAGCAAGTAAACTGCATATTCACTGGAAAAACTGAGTATTATGTTTTGGTCTAAATAACATTCGTATTTATTCTGAAATGACATACATTTCTAATTACACAAATTTCTAATAAATTCTCTGTTTTCGGTACAGCCAGCGACAGAACAGACTATTATTGTGTGTATCAACAATTTCCGATAAACCTGTTCCTACACGGCATTTTAAAAAAACTATAGCTGTTGGCTTTATAAGACGGTTCAGGCCTTTTTTTCAGTTTGAGTGGGTGGTTTTTGGCCAGAAAAAGCGGCAAACGTCTTTCTAAGTGAGACTAAACACCTTTTCAAAAGGGCACCGGTGTTTGTACAAAAAGAAAGTTATGAATACACACACGGTCTCACAAGTACCAGCGTAAGAACGTATTCCCTTTCCCCACTCACCACTTTGTTTGACTTTGGACCTTCAATTATCTCTGAGAAAATAAGAGATAAAACGAGATCATTACAATTTCGTGTGATAAATACGGTTGCAAGCAGATACGTGCCTGTAAATGTTTTCCTACCCCGCTTCAGCATTTTGGAGGTGGCAGCGTCAGGTGTGTCAGGAGATGTCGTGTCGGCCCCATCCTCCACTAACTGGATCTGCAAAAGGTCACATCGGTTTCTAAGAAGTCGGCAAAAGAATATTCACACGTTTTCACCTGTCAGTGTTTGCATGTTTAGAGTACCTGTGATTGGCGTACAAATATCCCATGGTTCTCCTGGCAGGTGAAATATCGTTTACCCTGAACAGTCCCATCATTCTTGCCTTTAGGTTCATCTAGAATGACTCCCACCCATTTCCCAGAAGCAAAGAGGGTGTTTCCAATATACGCCACGGTGCCGCGATGACCTTTCCCGATGACCTCAACCAGAGAGCCCACCTTAACAGGCCGCCCTCCTCCATCTGAACTCATCCTGCTGCTGCCGCTGCTGGTGGTCTGGGACGAGAGAGAAAAACCCTTAGAGGACAAAAAGAGCTTTAATTGTATCACGAAAATGGTAGATTAAAGAAATACTAAAAAGTCTAAGATCTAAAAACTAAATCTAGTGGCTTTAATTAGAGAAAGACAATACAAGCATACTTTATAAGAAAAATGCGAAAGAAGGATGTTACGTTTTAAATGACTAAAGTGACCGATGTAATAATATACAATATTGTCCGTTTTTTACCTTTTTACCTTGTCAACAAAAAACAGTTTCAAATGAAATCACAGCCAAACCTTCGCAACATCACACAGTAAATCATGTGTTCAGTCCTGATTAATTCAGTGTTTCCTGGACAAATGAACTGAATTAATTATTGAACGACTAATGGAATGAGCAATTGTTTGAAGGTCATCGCAGAGCAAAGACCAAACTGACAACGAGTGGACAGACAAAACAGAGCATGTTACATTTGGTAACACAATGTTGTCCTTTTTTAAGAAATTCAAACAATAAATACCATTTAGTGGCTCTTTAACGTGCCGTTACAGAACGTTATCCCACCTTGAGCATGAAACGCAATGCATCATTTTTGGCCCAAAAGATAGGCATTGTGAAACAATCGTGACAATTTCTGTGACCGTGGTTGTATATCGTACAGTAAGAGAGGTTGAGAAAGGGATGTTGTCACAGTCTTGTGACCAGAGACAGCCTACAATAATTTTCAGAGTCATTCAGAATGATCATTGCACATAGTTTGTTTGCTGCTACAACGGCATGGTGCTAAAACATACAACATGCTTACCTCAAGCTCTCATCCTCGCATTAAAAATGTTCAAAAAAGTTCAATTCATCAAGCTATTTTTTTACCACTAGAGAATCGCGGAAGACATTTCATTCTTTTATAGCGATGTGCGTCATAGCCCATGGGGGTCAATAGGTCATAATTATATCTTAGTATCTCATATTTAATCTTGTTTCAAACATGGAAAGTGTCAATTTATTTTTTAAGTCCACCGATGTTAATCTATTCTCCTGTCTGGTTTGTTTGCATTGGCATTATGAATGTTCAAATGGTGAAATCTCCTGCCAATAAAACTCCCTACGAATGGTCAACTGTCCCAATGATGTTGCACTGTATCTCAGCACTTTTGCGAAGCTGTTCAGTCAGTCGGATTCAGACCGACTGCATCGCTTTTGAAATGCAATGACATTAAGGCATTTTGTGGAATAACGTTAAAACACTGTGACTAGACAATCTGGGGGAGTTAAAGCCATTTGCAGGCTCCTCATTAGCTCTCTGAACGAGTCTATCATGCCCTCCAGATTATATGTCTAAGAGGACAATTGAGGGTTATTTAGGAGCACTCAGACCAGAGCTCAGGGCTGAAAAAGTTTGTGACGCAGCCTTATTCTTTACTGCAGAAGACATCACTGTTACCTGCAGTCACAGTGTGCAGAAACACACAGACACACCGGCTGATCCTGAGAGACCTGCTCCATTTCACTTCCATTTAGTTGTTTAAATTCTCTATAATCACACAGAGGATGGGGTCCAAGTTTCATTTCTGAAGCTACTGCGTACTAAAAATAAGCACTGGTCACATAAAGATAAGGCACAATATTTGCAGCGTTATTTATCATTCATGCTGAGTCTAATGTAAACTGTAAATGCTCTGAAGAGTTGGGAACATGATTGGGTTACAATGGAACAATAGAAAGGGAACGCAAGTGATAGATGTGACCTCTCCTGCAACTCGAACACAGAGAGCTGTGCTGGCAGCAGCTCACTGAAATGTGACGTATTCATTCATTACGCAGATTTAATAAAGTTACAGGCTCATTTTAAAATCGGCCAAAGCATACGTCATGTTCACATGCAGGACACAGGAGTTACTGAAAACTGACTTGTGACTCAGCAGAATAAAGTCACCGTGTCAGTAAGGGAGGAAAACTGTGGGTTTAGGAATGTTATTGTTGCTATGGATCTCGTGGTCATTTAAATGATTTTATGTTACCTACGAACGTGAAGCTTAAGCTGCCATGTGTGAGTCATGTGTTAGACATAAAGTGTCCATGCTTGACGAGATTTGCTTACTAAGCCTGATGCCTTTGAATGAATTAAGTGTTGTCCATCAAATCCTAGCCCACATGCTTTCATTGTAATGTAAATATTACTAAAGGCATATATTTGACTACTTAACCTCTTCTGGCATAAGAGCTCTTACAATCCAGTTTCAGGGAATAAGTACACGTGAAAAAATAAACATATACACACATTTGTTTTTCTATTAAGGTTGGGACTTCTCGACTTCTTTAAACTGAACTATAATACTGAATTTTCTAATCCTCATACATTACCTCTTCATTTTGTCTTTCTATATTATCATTAAGACATATCTGTTATGATTGTTAATGTTTTCGTCACAGGGAAGTGCTGGATGCTCCCCACATTGTAAATGTAGTCTGGTTTTATTATCCTTGTGGGGATGCATCACTATTCACTAAAAGTCAATTTTGGATTTTTATGTTCATAGCAGTGCTGTCTAATGTTTCATGCAGGAAGGACATCATATTTATGTCTATAGATCTATCCAGAAAGTTATTACTACATTTAAAAGGGTTTGAAATAAGACTAATGTTGAGCTAAAGGCTTTGGTTCAGTTTGAATTTAGGATGTAGTCAAGTAAAAAGGTACCGTCCACCAATATGAAAATTTGGTCACCATTTACACGCTGTAATGTTCGGTGTGATTTTGAACACAGAAAACTAAATATTTTAAAGAATGTTGGTGATCAAACAGTATCTTCTCCCACTGACCTCCTTTTTTGTCCAAAAAAAGTCATACGGGTTTGGAAAGAGTAAATGATGAGATCATTTTCATTTTTGGGTGTACTGTCCCCTTAACAGAATCAGATTGAATATGATTTCACTTTTAGCCCAAGATAACGTGACATACAGTGCAGACAATAAAACAAAGGCAAAAAGTAAAACTAGTCGAATAATGAACATCAAAATGCATCTCGTGATTTTTTTAATGTGTTACTCAGCAACTGTCAAAAATGTCTTTACTGGCCTGCAGAAAAACTGCCTCAAACACACACTTGCAATTGATTGTAGGAGTTTGTACACAAGCAAATGCGTTTTAGCCAAAAGCTGAGCCTTACAAATTCCAGAGGACTGACAGAGCCCACGCATGCTCTCGCCCGACACATGCTACAACACCTGCACAGCATCATACACAACTGCACGCTACTTCCACTTTAATACGAGTAAAAACATGCACGCATTCACATGTACGGCGGCAGACGGAAACAGAAAGTGCGTCCGCCGTATGACACTCACCCTGCTGTAAGTGTATCGTTTCATTTGAGACATGCTGCTGCTGCGTCGCCGTTGACAACGGTTCCTTGCCTTGCTTCAGCAACCAGCAAAGGCTTTTCAACCCCCCCCAAGCCACCGTCTCTCTATCTCTCTGTCTGCCTTTCTCTATCTCCACCTAACTCTCATCACTCAAGCCTTTGTCCATACGATGAGTATCAGAGATGTGCGTTTTGGTCCAGCTCCAGCGGAGGCACAGACTGAACCCCAGAGGGGACACAGGGAGAGACACCAGAGGAGGTCCTACTGGACGCCTGAGCTCAGACGAGCCCGCTAACGTGCGAATTGTCAGAAGGATCCCAGCTTTAGACTGAGCTGGAGTGAGATGTGTGTAAGTCTGACTGATCTGTGTTGGTAGGTGAGTGTGTGAGAGCAGTGCAACTGCGCTAATGTCTGCGCTGCCTTCTGCAGGAGAGCAAAAGAGGCACAACTGGGTCCTAAAGCCCTCCGACACCGAATAATCAGCAAAATTTAATAACATGTAAATGTGTTTAACATATTAATGTGACTGAGGAACAAATGGAAAGACAGTCTTCGCATGCTGTACAGGCCTAGAGGATGATCTAACATTATAATTTACAGTGAAGCTCAGTATTTTTATTACCTAAAGATAAAAGAAAATTGAATGAAAGCTAAATAAGAAAATCTGAAAAAAAAAATGCACAAAAGCACATTTATCTGACTAACACAAAAATGTACTAAAAACTAAAAATAACAGCTTATTTAAAATATGAATAAATACTAAAACAGTACATAAATACTATTAAATCAATGCAGTTTTATTTACATATATTGATTGCCACTTTATATTCTATAACCGTTTCAGTAACAATAAATTAATAGCTTTTTTGTTTATTACACCACAGAAACAGGTGACTGCGTTCAATTATTTAAAAAAAAACCATTTTGATTACATTTATTAAAATGTTATTATTAAATTCTATTACATTATTGCTACTATAGCTCTAAAATTTACTGATGGCAAAACTCTAAAGACAAAATGGCAACATTACGCTGTAAAGTATTATTGCATAATGCCACTAAAAAGGCAGATATTTTTACACGATAGAATAACTGACACTCAAAAAAATATTAATGTCTATCTGTTTATTTATGTGGTAAGTAACAGTGTAAAACATAGGATAACATACTTTATTGCAAAATAAACTCCTTCAGGGCGATACAAGAGAGTCCTGATTACACTGTTGGGATTTGTGATAATAACCAGCTGACGGTACATTATCCTTCACATATTAATCACTGGATTACTAAAGGCCATGTACGGCTACGATCACTGGCTTTAACAGCTCTTTTTACTGGCACCCAGGACCAGGACGTTGGTGTTGAAAACCAGCTTTCACGCACAAACGTTCACATGCTTAGCATGTAAGATGATGTTAAAGGCAGCGGGTCTCTTTAAGAGTGGCTCTCTCTATTCAGGCTCTCTGTTTCTCTCCAGGCCTATTTGAATGTGACGCAGCTTCCAATATAAAGCCGAGCACAGAGAGTGATTTCAGTGAAGAGGAGAGCGCACAGCCTCGACAGACTGACAAACAAACACACATACACACCGGCAGGATTAACACTCTTTATAAACGACAACTGCACTGAACCCCCGGGGGCTTATTTCTGTATTATGCATTCTGCACAGAAAGCAAACGCTGATGTTTGCAACACATTCACTTATACGGTTAGAAAGGACAGGTGCATGGCTGAAAACATTGTGCTGCTCACAAAAAGCAGCGAGCGACTGTGGGTCAGTCTGAGCAGACATTCAGACAATGCACAAATAAATCACACAATGACAGCTGCTCCCCTCTGACCACTCTATAAAACAGTGGCTCTGTCTGTTTCAGTGATACGCAGCGTTACAGTCTATCAGGCAAGGAATCAACAGGGCATGCTGTGGGTTTTGATGAGAAATTATGTTTAAATGCTATAGCAAATGAAGAAAATACAACAGAGGGAACTGGAATAAGACTAATAAGTAATCATAACCTAGATAATTTAAGACATAATTATGCATAACTGTTTTATTCTAATATATATACACTTTTTGTTGTTATGAACTTGTTGTTTTATTCTAATATATATATATATATATATATATATATATATATATATATATATATATATATATATTAGAATAAAACAGCATATTTATAACAACATAATTACACATAATTACAATAAATTGAATAATGTTATGATATAACTTATCAATATTACAAATTATAACAATCAATATAAATGTGTGTGTATATATATATGTGTGTGTGTGTGTGTGTGTGTGTGTGTGTGTAATAGCTGTGTATATGTCACATATAAACAATATAGAGCAATGTGTGTGTGTATAAGGACAGATAGATAGATTATGCTATGTTAACGATAACTATATGAATGTATTTAACTTGAACACAGGCAGAATGAAAGCAGTGTGATTGTGCACGTTTGCTTGTTTCCCGTGCAGTGATGATCAACTCATGAAGCACCTGCCAGCCCGGTCCGTCTCCCTCCCCCACGACAATCAACAAATAAAGAAAGAAAGAAAGAAAGAAAGAAAGAAAGAAAGAAAGAAAGAAAGAACGATGGCAGAATGACACAGTCTTCACTGTAATTTAAGTAAATTCCGTAGTAGTAAATAGTAAAAACAATGAATTGAAGGGGAGCGCATCGCCAGCAGCTCATCAATCCTCATCGATGAGCCACCGCCTATTTATACTACAGCCGCTACACACTTCTGAGCACGATTTAGTGAATACACTGCACGGAAAACACCGAGGATGTGAGGCCATTGGAGGGTTCTTCATGCTCTTTATTTCAAACCATGCGTTTGAACTTACCGTGATGTTTTTGATGCGTGTAGCGTATATTCCCGGACAATGTGGATGTGACAGCTACTTCCTGAGGCGCGCGACGTCAGACGCCGGGCGCGCGAGCGCGGCTCACCGCACGAGACGGGAGCGCGGTTTACCTGGAGAAGAGCGGTGTGCACGACAGCGTCGGGAGCGCGCTCAGACGAGAACTACTTAAGAGCGAGGTCGCTTAAACAAATCGCTCACATATCGAATTAGACAGTTTCGATATCTGTTTAAGCAGACTGTCGGCAACAGCGTTGTAATTACTGACGGGGCTTGAATTTATTATGTCGTAAATTTTCTAAACGAAACCTTTTTTTTTTAACAAAAAGAAACTGCTATACACCTGCGGTAAATAATATTAATTGATAAAAGTATCACAATAACCCTCACGTCTCGTCTGTTTTATTATTAGCTGATAAGATTGTCGTGATGTTTTCAGATACTTTCGGCAAGTATCCATATTAATTTAATATTTGTAGCTAGTGTAGTCTGAATAAATTTGGGAATAAATTTGGGACTTCCATTGAAAAGTGATTGTTCACGGTATTTTTTCCATATAGAGGCCAAAGGGGACCACTAACTTTGTCGGATAATTTATCATACATATATAATCTTACACGAAAACATCAGATTTATACCTAATGCTTACATTATTTAATAATATCTTGTTTATTTTAAAATGATGTTTATTTGATCCTCCACAGGGATCTTGACAGAAATGAACACACTTTTTATCATCTTTTTTAGCATGACATGACACCATTGTTTCTATGTGCATATTTAAACACCATGAAATCGATCAGCCTGGCAGGAAGTGAAGGCTGCTCAAACTCCTCCTCCTTTTCTAATACGACGCTGTCATACAGCTGATGAGCGTCGGCTTGGACCATAGAGGTGAAAAGCACCACTCTGTTTGCATTATGTCTGGCAACAAATTCCAAAGCAGTTTTACAAAGAGCTTTTGCAAGGCCACCACCCCGAAACTTCTTTTTCACAGAGATCCTCTTTAGTTCCCAAGCACCTGGCTCCTCCACTCAGGGCAGAACGCCCGCCGTCCCAACAATAGACCCTTTCAGTTCTGCTACCCTAAAAAAAGCAGCTCCTGCTTCCAGGCGGCACGTAGGAGCTCCTGATGTCCAGCAGATCCTCTGTGAGCCCAAACTGAATACCCTGCTCAAAAATACACTGCCCTGCCATCCACCCCTGCATCACCCCTCCAACACAACATGCAGGTCAGGATCGAGCTGAAGAGGATGCGAGTGAGAAGAACCCACATAGCATGGCTTAAATCCATAGTTGCTTCAAGGCCACGAGGTACACAGTTGCAACATGCTCTCTGAAACCAGTGGACCTGCATCCAGACACTCATGGATCTGACACCACAACATCAAGACTTTGAGATAAGCAGAAGATATATTTTACAATAAAGAAAGTGCCATCTTAGTATGCAAACATTATAGAAAGCTAATAGCTTAATACGCCTATGCATAACAGAATACATTGTTTTTGAATTCACAAGACAGTGTGTCACCTCCCATAGGAGATCACATGATCTTCAGACCACTGGCGTTGCTCACAGAGCTAATCAAACCTGAATACAAATCAAGTCAGGACGATAAATCGAATTCAGAAAAGCTATTCTATGCAGTAATAATGAAAACAGTTCATTTATAAACGATTTTATTGATTTAGGTTATTACAACAAATAGCATTTGGTTTTATCAGAATAAACAGCTTCATCCAGATGCTTTCAATCATTTAAACACTCAGTCACAATCTAATTTAAATTTTAAAAACATTGAAAAAGTCGACCACATAGTAACGTTAGAGCTATTGATTCTGTTTATTCATTAAGTTGAAACTAATTATATTATGAAGAAATGTTGAGGAGGTGGAAATGTAACATCTTTTGCATTGCAAGCAGTTCCTGTTTAGCACCATTAGACAGTTTCAAAGCGTTTACATCTCATGCCTCTCATCGACCAAATACAAATACTTGACTTCAGACTCACTGAGTCATGGACAGGCTAGGTATAAATAAATAAATGTTTAGTGGCGACACGAACATTCAGACACATTCAAGATTTTTAAAAGAATAATTAACTCAAGAAAAGTATATTCTGTCCTCGTTTACTCACCATCAGGCATTTCCGAATGAACTCAGCATTGGTTAACAGAGGTCTGTCTCTCAACTGAAAGTTCAAAACATGAGAAAGCTAATTCTCATTCATCAAATGCCTTCTTTTGGAGATTTCTGATCAATTAATATGATGGGGTTTTAATCACATGTTGAATAATCCAGAGCAGTGCATATGGTAAACATGAAAGCTTGCATGAGTCACTAAAATAAACATCACTTGTATTCGCATAATCACACATTCGAGAATTGTTTAGATGAAAATCAAACCCTAAATTAAATCGGTTTAACTTTATGACCTTTTTGGATTTGCCTGGGCTTTCAACGGAGGGACAGAAACTTCGTAGGTTTTTAAGTAAAAATAAATATTTCTTTATCTTTCGTGTGTTGAAGACAAACTGTGATACTGGTATGGAATGATACGCAAATGCTGAGTAATCCATGACTGCATTTCATGAACAATTTCTTATAACGCTTCCCTTTTTGTCCAAGTTGATGATTCAAAGAAGAAAAAGACAATCAATGATAGTGGTGTGTCTTTCATTAGTGATCTGAACCAGCATGACCGCCTTGGAAGTCTTCCTGAATCTCAATCTCAGTTCTGATGCTGTTTGAGGAAGAGCTGGTACTCGATCAATGTGAAATTAGTCAGCTTGGCGATGGCGTCCGGAGCATTAAATTCGCTGACCTTCTGGTAGCCCATGTGCTCGTAGAGCTTCTGTGAGCGTCTGTCTGGACCACTGACGTGTAAAGGAGCACTCCTAAGAAACCTCGCTCGCGGGCGAAGTCGGACACTGTGTTGCAGAGCGCTTTAGCGATGCCTTGTCCGCGGTGCGTCTTTTTAACCGACATCCGCTTCAGTTCCAGGAAGTTCTGGTCTTTCCCGGAAGGCAAGCAGGCCACTGTTCCCACAACACGACCCTGGCTCTCGGCCACCCAGAAGCAGGCGTTAGGTGGATCCAGGTAAGTCTGCTGGATGTGGTTGAGATCTTGCTCAAGGCAGGTCTGGATGTACTTGGTGAACATGTAAGTCACGCTCTGCCTGCCCGCGGCCAACAGCAGCGTGACTGCTAGTACGGGTAACAAGATCGACATTGAGCTGGTCAGCAAAGCGCAAAACACACATCCCAGAAACATCTGCGCCAGGGGCTGTTTGAGGACGTGCATGCAGGAAGACGGGATGTGCTCGCTCATCCCGAGAGTAAAAACATCCTTCACTTCTTCGTGATCTTCCTCCCGGTAGCGACGGATCTCCACCTCAGCCATGACCTTCAAATCAAACACGACATTAGAAATAAATACACTATAAATACACTGTGTGTTCATTAAACCCGTTACCCCTCATGACACGAACAGGTTTTAAGGGAAAAGACCTAGGTATCGAGTTAACTGACGCATACATGCATTTACACACTTTTTTGCACAACGAAACATGAGGGGGAAAGTACTTTACCAGCCTTGGTGTTTGTATTAAAGACACAAGAATTTTAAAGCGGCGCAGAAACTCACAGCAAATTTCTAATCACCCGCAAGCCCCGATCCTGATAAGACGAGATTTCCAGGTTACTGACCTTACTCGACGACTGCGGGCAGCAGGTGAACAAACATTTAAAGCAGTTTAAAGTGTGTTTACGGAAGTGTTCAGAGCTTTATTTACTACGCCACTCCCGAGGAACATTAAGAGCAACGAGCCGAAAGAGGCCTCTTCCTCTAAACCTTTTTTTACGGTTATTTTTAAAACAAATAATCTAGACTTACCTCACTCGTACCGTACCCTATTGATCCTCCTAGACCGAACGCTTTACTCCGTCCCGACGTTTCTTGTCTTCTTTCAAGCCGACGGTTCGAGGGACGCGGTATCGCCCTCCAGCGGAGAGGAGGCTGTGGAGATGTTGGCTTGAAAGCGCGTGGAAGATGCGCCCGAAAGACGGGTTTACAGGGAACTGCCCAGATGGTGCAATTTCTAAACACTCATTTATAGGTGACAAGTTTTTTCAGTTGAAGTAGGATCTCATTAATGTGTGTTTAAGGGCCAGTGTTGAGTCAGGGTGTAATTTAATAGCACATCTTGGTCGTGAAGATCATTTAATTGAAATTACACGTCGTGCAAGGAGTACAAAACGCTGTTAGATTTACTGACAGCGTAATCAATGCAAATGAAGGACCCCAAATCCAGCAGGTAGCTGTGTCTCTGAACATATGAATATAGCGCCGTCGACTGGACAGAAAAACACGTACATGAGACACTTATAAAGTCTGTAGCATTGTTAAATTGCAGAGTACATTTACAAAAGTTAAGGAATCTTCAGATTAGCTCCATTCGAGGTTCGCCTGCCCTCCCTGTGATTCAGGATCACCATTCTCTACGACACTGCATTTCAAGCCATTTCCAAAGGTGTACTGACACACGGATGAGAACATTGCAGTGCAGTGACTTCAGTTCATACAGCAGCACGAATATAACCGCCTCACCACATTGACCGTGTCACACTCCTGCTATCACTACATCTGTAGACATCTACGTCTACAAACTTCCTGATGGTCCTGGTGCTCTTATCAGTAACAATGCTTTTGTGCCTTTATAATAATTGTAAATCTTTAATTGTTATATGACACTTATCAGGAGGTCAGTGTGTAGAGAAAAACAAAATGGTCTCCTGGTATATAATGAGTAGCTATTGGTGTATAATAACTATATACATTGCTATGAGTGAATTATATATATATATATATATATATATATATATATATATATATATATATATATATATATATATATATATATTGATTCATAATGTACAGTATATGTCATGATTCCTTGTCACGGACTGTCATGACGTGTTCCCACATTATGCATGTAAAGGCATTATTAATTGAGTACTGACTCATGTAAAATATTGGCATTAAATGACATTTTATTACTTCTTCAATAAAAATGATAGCACTTCTTATGGCATAATTGAATATATCATGTTCCTACACAAATGCATTAAATATAAAATACAAAACCTTATAGAGAGCTTATTTGCTTCTACTTATTCTAATAGAACAATTATTTTAAAAAAAAATCTAAAACATACTTTCTGTAAAATGGTAAACTTTTTTGTTTAATGTTATATTTTAGGAGAAACATATTGAATTCAATTCATATATATTTGTATAATTTTATACACATACATACATGTACATGTAACACACACACTTTTGTTTTTTAATTATTTAAAAAAAACAAACATTTGGTAAACATTCTGTATCCTAGACCTTGTTCTTAATTAATGTAAAGGAAAGAAAGGTTTAAATTCAAAAACGTCCCCGGCCTAATGAAACCCGGCTGTCGAAGAGACGCACAAAAGCACACAGCAATTATCTTTACTTTCATTTCCTTTGGTTAGACACCGTGTGAACACGACAGTCTCACTCGAGTGTGCTTCAGAAAAATCGACATTTGGATGACAAAGCTGCTCAGAGACTCAGTGCTAGGCTGCCACTGCCACTGAGGAATCCCTCCTCACACAGCGCTGTATTGTTGCCTGTTCACATCAGACACCAACACTCACATCAGTACAACAAAATCTCATCAAACTATAAAAAAAACCAAATCATGTACTCCAGGGCCGTACGATTGTGTTGTTTTTCCCAACAGCAGATACAGTACAAGTCTGACATACTGTACAAAAAGAAAAGCCAGCAGAGTCTGTCTCAGGTTTTTAGTTTCTGGCACTGAAAACAATTGTTCCTTGTTTCTTGCTTCTTTCCTTTTACCCTAGATTGATATCTCCAGCAAACAGGGTAATAAGCAAGATTACAGTGAATCCGGTGAGCAGGCCAGCATTTTGGATCAGGAAGAACGCAAGCTTTCCTCGATAACCTTTGGTTTGTGTAGCCATGATACTGTTCATCTCTGGGAACTGGAAAACAGAGTAAAAATGATTTTAGATGATTTTAAAATACTGTAAAGTTGTTGCCATGCTTGCTTTATTGGTAGGCCAGGCTGTGACAAATGAGCTCTCCCTCAAAATCTGATCTTCAACTAGCCACACCATGTACACGCAAACTATAATCATTTAAAATATGTATATAATTGCTTTATAATGCATTAAAACAATGGGACATAAAAGGAATTATCTTTGGATTCACATTTACTGTTACATTTAACTGTCAATTATAATAAGAACTATAATAAAGCACTTATTATTTAACATATTATTTAAAAAGCACGATCGTATGATGTTTGTAAACATGTGATGTATTAGCTAAGCTATCAAGCCAAACAGGTATCGATAAGCTAACCAAACAATTTTAATAGCTTTTAAAATTTATAACATGTATCATACCATGTTGTAGTTTTGTAGGAATTGTGGTCAGGCATGAAAGAGAGTAACTATACAAAACCCGATTTATCATGACTTTTTCTCAAAGTGGAATCTTTGAGGTATATTAAAAGCTACAAATGACTCATTTAAACTCAAATCATTGTTTTTTTATGCCATGTTGTAATAAGTGTGATAATAAGCAGTCTTCAGGAAGTCGTTGACTGCGCTTCGTTTTAACATTTACCACAATAGGAAGACCTCATACCATGTCTGCAAGGGAGATATAGAGGAACATCCCACCAGCAATGGCAAAGATAGCATTCGGAGCAAAACTACTGCCCAGCAGTATCCCCAACGCAAGACCGAGATAACAGCACATTGCTGACAGCAAATTAAAACACGCAGCCTGACCAACACTCATGCCCGAGTTCAACAGGATCACAAAATCACCTACAGAGAGACAGAAAGAAAATCAGACATGACGCGATCTTGTTATGACAGATCTCTATGCGTGTGTTTTACCCAGCTCGTGAGGAAACTCTTCACAGAAGATGGCAATAGAGGTGCTGAAGCCGGTGAGTAGAGACAGCGTGAAGGACGCTCCGATGGCCAGACCGTCGATGAAGTTATGCACAGCGTCACTGACCGTGATCATCCACGCCACAGTCTTTATATTAGACATTCGCTTCCCTTTCAGCCAGCGACATGTTAAGAGCATGCATGCATTCTGCACAAATTTAACAGAAAACAGACATCGTTAAATCGCTCTAATCAAACGGCGTACAAATGTTAGATAAATTACCATTGTGAGATAAAGTCATGCTGGAAGCGACATAAAGTCACTATGTAGTCACAATTGTGGTCTTTGAAGTTTGATGTACACGCTATTATAAGAAGTAAAGCTGGACTTGTGAAGTCTAGTATGCGTTTACAAAAAAACTAAACCATTAGTGGTGGAGCACAATTGCTTTAACTGTATGGACGGCCTTATACTTGTTATATTATTAGATGGTGAATGAACATTTCTGAAAGAACCCAAGGACACAAAGTAAACAAGCAGCAGTTGAGCACATAACCATGCGCGAGATCAATAATGCGCATCTGTAAATCATTCATCTTTAATCTAATATTTATTGTGCTTTCAGTGCATCAGGAAATCGTGCACATTTCCTGGAGGATCTGGTAAACAAACATCTCCAGGTACTAACAGGGAAACGGTGTACACTCTTAAAAAAAAAAAAAGGTGCCTTAGAATGACCTTTCTGTCGAAATGGTTCCATGAAGAATCTGAAGAATCTTTCTGTTGCACAAAAGGTTCTTTGTGGTGAAAGAAGGTTAATCGGGTTATAAAAAGGTAAGCAAGAGATGGTTATTTGAAGAATCTTTGACTGAACGGTTCTTTGTGGAACTAAATGGTTATTCTACGGCATAGCTGTGAAGAATCGTTTAAGCACCTTTATCTTTAAAAGTGAAGCATTTATAATTCGCAATCCTGCATTTTGTTTTTGTTTGATTATGCTTATGAACTCGTTACCTGATCGCCGGCTGGACTCTCACTTGGGTGGCTGGGCTTTTCGTTGATAGAGTTCATTTCACAACTGGTGTTGTTTGCGATGATGTCACCGCTGATGTTGTTTATGACAGCGTCGTTGCTGAAGGTGGTGATGGTGACATCAGCTGACTGCAGGGGAGGGAAATGACTGTGTCCCAGCTGCAGTGGAGGTGAACCATTGAGTTAGGCCTGAAAACGGCTCCATCTATTGAACGACGTCCAAACCCGTGCCGGCTCTTACCTCTGCGTCCGCTTTCAGTACCATCTTTAAAACCCGTTCGGTGAAGAACAGAATGTAAAATCCACCAAAAATCCCGACTACATTTAGCACATAGTTATCATCTTTAGGATCCAAGCCAAGGGCCTGTTCAGTCGGCAAAAAAAGATAAGAATTAGGACCGCAGTAATGGACCATTTGGACAATCTGATCTAGAGCTACATATTTTTCCCATCTAAACCTTTGTAAGACATTTTATCATTATTTTCTCATTGTAACTCCTCCTTACCTCTGGAATAAGTTGCAGTACAGCGTTTGAAAACAGTGTCCCAATGGCCAATGCGATGAAATACGTCAAGACTTTTGGAAAATATGTTTTTTTAGTCAAAGGCACCAGAAATAACCCCAGCAGAGCAGCCAAGTTTATCACGGTCACGGCCAGGAAACCATAACCCCAAACTACAAGGAAGAGGAAACTGATTTAATACTTAGGCACATCAAAATTATTTCAATCAATTCAGTTCGAGAAGTGAGAAAAACTGTAGTTTCGGTTTATCACAGTTCAGCGCGGCTCTACTTCACTGCATCCCAACACAGAGACATAATGCAGGAAGTGTATTAGGTTTCAGTACTGAGGTAAGATACTGCATCTCGTACAGTCTGCTAGTGAGGACATCATTACCATATGAAAACGGAGCAGACAAAGGCTGTTTTTTCTGAATGTGAAATGAGAAACTGATGCTTCACAGTTCAAGTCGCTCAACAAAACGAGTGAATCAACAACGTGACGAAGGGTCATGGAAAATCCACTCATCAGCTCAAGTGTTTGCTCTCTAAAAGAATCTGTGTGTAATGTGTGGAGAGATAATAATGTTAACTTTTAACCGTTATGATTCATAAGCAAAAACCAAGATTACACAAAAGTGTGCATTTCTGGTTCGAGTGTCACTGCGGTGCACTATAAATACACCGTACACACAGAGTAAATATAGGAAATCAATCTGTAACTCAATGATAAAATGATTAAATAAGTTTATGTGGTTTTCAAAGGTTTCATTGTAATCTCTGCATATTTTCCTGACTCCATACTTTTGCCAAGGTGAAGGCATCTGTGGTAATCATACTCACTTTTGTGATCAGGTAACAGGGAAGAATCATTTTGGTTTGAGGGGGAGGTGAAGGGGCAGGCAGGGAGCAGGACCTGATTGAGAATAGCTGGACACATCATCTCCAGATCACTGAGACTGACAGCAGAAGCATTGCTGAGTCCAAAGGCTGACAGCAGCTCTGACAACGAAGAGCACTACCAAAAAAATAAATACATACAAAAAATAATAATAATAAAGTAACATTTGCGTCATCAAGAATTAGAATGTGGAGCTGATTCTTGAAAAATGGGACAAAACATGTCTCATTTTATAATATCTTTTACTATAAGCAACACCAGATTGTACTTGATATAATCCACTCCACATATTTAAAATCAGTTGAAACTATCATAAAGTTTCAGTCGATTTAAACTGAGGTTTCCATAAAACCCCGTTTACATAAAAATAAGTGAATAAAACTCTTTTATTAAATCACATAGTTAAAGAGTACCTATATATATTTTTTTCTATTTTCATCTCTTTTATTTATTCGAATCAAAATAGTTTTAAAATTACAGAACAATATAAAACCTCGATGTAACCTAACTGAAACAGGTTTGATCAAATTGAGCTATGTTGCTATAGTTTTTTGTCTAGGTTCTCCATCCGCAAAGCCAAAATAATTCCATGTTGAAAAGATTATCTATATTCATTCCGAGGCTCTCCAATAACTTTGGCCAAAAATATATTTCCACTGTGGATTTTCCACTTGTGTTGCTTGTTTGTTCTAGCAGCCTAGATTAAGTGCAAAACGGACATAAGCTCTCCGCTACATCTCGTGCCTTGAGAGGCTGTGTGTCCGAGCGTGTCTTCATTACCTCCGTGTTCTTCAGCGGGTTGGAGGCGGCGTCCACCGACGGCGCGCGGCGGCTGGCGACGAGGCGCAGAAAGTTTCCCAGGTTTTCCGTGGACAGCGACCCGCTTTCGCCGTAGAAGCGCAACACACTGTAAACAAAACTTTCCTCCATGGTACTTTCCTTCGATGCGAACGACTTCACCGAGCAGCTATCAGAGAACAGGTCGAGACGGACGCAAACCGCGCGCGCATTCGAACCAATACCAGGAGACGCGGGTTAATAAATGAGAAACGCCGCTCTTTCATTTCCTTTTCAGAGATGATTTGCAATCTCTCGGAGGTGGGAGGAACTGTTTATTTGTCGCCTTCGCTAATCAGTCGCAATCGGTGATGCTCCGTCGCGCCCTCGTTCCTCAGGAGAGATCGCGCGAGGAAAGCGGAGGGTCAAAGAAAAGCGACACGCTGCTGCTGCTGCCCGGACACTGCTTTGCCAGCCATCACTCCCTGTGTCAATGAAGCCTTTGTTTGCGCTTTTCCACACATTCTTGCAACGTGTTCAGGCCTGACTTGAGTAACTTTCAAGCGATCTCATGGTAGGAGGTTACAGCCATTGAAAAGTACAAAATCTCAATATTCAGTTTCTCAATCATGCCTATTTTTATCCATATTACTGACCGACCATGACTTGTGGTTTTTTTGGAGTCACATTTGAATCACCTGATTCAAGTGTTCCGACAACAAAAGACTATGCGCTTTGTTTTCATATGGTTAAAAAAATTATATTTGAATATGCATATACAATAGCAGCAGTAGCTTAATTAGGAGGGTTGCAGTGGCCCAGTCATTTATTAATTGGATTTGTATAGTTGATTTTACAGAAGCTGATTTTTCAGACAACTTGGCAGTCACTAAAAATAAGACTTATGCTGCTTATTGTTTTTTCTTGCTTCTAGTCAAAATGTCTAAAAATTATTAAATTAAGATGCATTTACTTAGAAAAAAAATAAATAAAAAAAATCACATATTTAGTCGTGCTTCCACGGAGGGAAAAACTAAATTAAGTGCATTTATATAAAATAGAGAGTGAGAGAATTCATATTTAAATGCATCTACATGTAAAAATTAAAATTATCAGATATTTTGACTAGAAACAAGAAAAAAAACTTAAGATAAGCTTTTTAAGATAAGCCTTTTTGTTTTTGCATATCGTATAAAATGAGTATAAAATCAGTAGACATCCCTGAGAGACGTGATTTGAAGATTAGCAGTGATTTCTTCAGCAGTGGTGGGACTCCATGCTCCAAATATAACTGTGGACTTTTTAGACAACATCAGGAAGCCATTGACATCAAAGTGACCAGGAATATTGTCAACATCCAGCCAAACATACACAGCAGGAAAGGAGCAGTAGAGGGTCACAAAAAAGTTTTGCACAATTCCAGTGTCCTTTACCGTAAACTGCAATATACAAATAAAAAAAACCTGTCAGTCAGCTTAAAATTGTGAATTCTAAAAGTGAATTATCTAGGGTGGACGGGTGTGTTTGTAAATGGCGCATGAGAATGCATGGGTCCTTACCGTGATGTTGGGTTTCTGTAAACCCTCGGCATGTCGTGGAGAGCTGAGGAAGATGTGATTGTCAGGGCTGAGAGTTTTTTCACCTTCCGTAGTACTGAGATGAAAAGCAACTACGCACGAGCGCCGCGTACAGTTCCCACACTGCGTCAGCAGCGCATATATAGAGTGCTGAAACACAAGGGTGCTTCCTCCTGCTTTTATTGTGGTCACATTGGACTCTAAAGAACACACAGCGTTAAAGCTGCTCCAGCTGTGTAATTTCACCTGTGAACAGGAGTACAACGTGACAAATTCCGGTCAAAATTAATAAACAAATGAATGCAAGCAAACACAAAATGAAAACATTTCTGCTATAGCACTGGAAAGTCTTGTGGCACTAGACGAAGTCTGTCCAAAAAACTAAGAATGTCTAATTTAGAGATACAGCATGAATGTGTTATTAAATAAATAGTTTGCCCCTCAAAAAATATACGCACTCTCAGATGACCAAAGATGCAGAGGAGCTTGTTCATTCATCTGAGCAGATTTGGAGAAATGTAGCATTACAGCATTTGCTCATCGAAGGATCCAATGCAGTGAATGGGTGCCGTCAAAATGTGAGTCCAAACCGCTGATTAAACTTCAGTGCATCAGTTAACATCTTGTGAAGTGAAAAGCTGTGTATCTGTAATAAATCCATCATTAGGGCACTTTAACTTTAAAGCACCGCTTCTGGCCACAGTACAAGTTCATAATCCATAATAACGGTGAAAAAGTCCATACACCGTTGTCCTCGCACGAAAGACACATTTGTTTTGGACTGCTGATTGTAAAGAGTGCATAATTTGTGCATAATCCTCTCCTGACACTTTTTTCACTGAAGAAAGCAATATTACGGATAGAGGACTCCCATTAAAGCATATTTTAGCTGGAAGTAAAGGCTTTTCAAGCTTTCAAGAGTGGATTTTTGGACTATCTATCTGACATCACCCATTCACTGCGGATGATCCACTAGTCAGTGATGTAATGCTACATTTCTCCAAATCTGATGAAGTAACAAACTCATCTTCATGGTCTGAGGACGAGCACATTATCAGCAAATCTTAATTTTTGGGAAAACTATTTCTTAACTTCTCTCTCTTAAAACCTGCATTGATGCTCTAAATTAAAATGTCAAATGATTTTACTCCAACATTCTCTCTGATCATTATATAATGACCAAAAAACAACAGTCAATGTTACAAAGCATTGCCATCCTACCTTAGCTTTGACATTGTGCTTCTCAGAAGGGCTGTCAGAAACAGCGTAGATCAGCAGGTCTCCCTTATCCTCAACCCCCGTGGAGAGTATAGGAGCATAAAAATCTGAAGCCCAGTAGTGCAGCATTTTCCACTTACCACCAAACTCTGAATGTACAAGAGATTTCCCTGTCAGCAAGCGTGCTTGGGCTTTGCATGCTCACGTACACATATAAATGACAAATTACTGTGGTAGTCATGTACATGATTCATGTACCTACAGAGGACCAGGAAGGCCCTTGCCAAATGTCATTGAGCTGCCAGTAAAGGGTTCCCATCGTATGACCCTTGCCCTCAACGATGTCACTGCGGCTGCGGCGGTAGAACTCAGTTTGGATCTTCACACACTGTGCCTGCATCACCTGTTTACACAAAAGTGTGTCAACTACTACTGGTCAAAAGCGTGAGGGTCTTATGCTTACCAAGGATGCATTTATCTGATCAAAAATACAGTAAAATATTATTGCTATCTAAAATAGCTTGATATCTGTTTTGATATATTTTAAAATGTATTATATTCCTGTGATGTGTGTGTTCACCTGAGTGATGTAAATAGTGTCTCTGTATCTCTTCACGGGGTCTGTGCTGTTTGGGAGAATGTAATGTAATTCTGCTTGCTTTAGCATCTGCTGATTGCCATCTTCATGATGCTGCCGATGAGCTGAGAAATTGCTGCTAAAATCCCAGTCTGAAGACACTGAAACCTGGTTGAAGTTGTAAAGACAAGAGCGTTTTTCAAAGGCGAACGTAACAAGCATGCTTAACTTAGTGTACTTCAAATCTATATTATATTTAGATAAAAATGGGCTTGCAAATAATGAAATATGGATGGCATAAAGGCCATTTAAGTGTACCTAAAAACAGTCATTGGGATCAGAACTTACTACAGAAAATACTATATTAGGTGTTCCATATAGCGACTGATAAACCTGAGAAAGCTGACAGATTTCCATTAAGTCTAGTACCTTACTAAGTGTGGACAATGAAGGCCAGGACTGGAAGCCATACTCGGAAGCAAAGCGAGTGCGAGGGAAAGTAGTCCAGTCCCAGCAATCCTTGTAATAGCTGTAGTAGTGGGTGTCTCCATAGTGGGGGTCATAGGGGTCTTTAGCCACCCAGCCTTCCTTCTCAGACTCAACCCCATTGGTTGGGCTGGACACTAGAAAAGGACGCGTGCTGTCCTCCTGAATTAAAGCACAGCATTCTTTGTTATGGCTTAAGATGGTACTTAAGGTGTTATCGTGTGTGTTTCTCACCTGCAGAACGATCTCTCTGATGTTCTCAACATACAGATTAACATAGTCCTTCACGTACGCGGGTCGCGCAGCAGCAGATATGTTGAACCAGTCAGTTGCTATGGCAGCTTCATTCTCATTGTTCCCACTCCAGATGACCACAGAGGGGTGAGACTTCAACCGTCGGACCTGAAGAAAGTCCATACAATTGTAAATAATAACCGTTGGGTAAAGGAAGTGAATTTTCTTTCACTTGGATGTGTCATTTATTCATTGAAATGAAATTGACACATACAATGGCTTGAATACACTTTTTAAATAAAATTACTTTTGAAATATTTTAGGGAGCATAAAAGTCAAATATGTCTTGCTTTCTATTTAAAATGCTTTTTAATAATAGTTAAATGTTTTATTTTATTTTTTTATGTTATTTTTTATGCTAGTAGTTTTGGGATTTTTCTAGATTAATATTGATCTTTGATTTATTTTATTGTAATTTATTGTTTTATTGCTTTCATATAATATTTATACATAATGTTTTGCTATAATATATGTTTGAATTTTATTTAAATTACCAACCATTTGTAAGTGATAATACATTATATTTGTACTAAAATACTTTAGTATCATTATTGTGTTTAACATAAGAAAGAAACTCATTTTTTTGGTTTGGAACAACACGAGGGTAAGGTAACTGTTGCTTTACAATAATGATTAAGTAATGTACACGCAATGTATCCAAGACATTTGGAAAATACATATAATATAATTGTTCTATTAAAATATACACTCTCCACATAAAATTTTAGTGTCATTCCAATTAAACTTGTCTTGAAAATATCTCTAAACACTGTAATATGTTATTAACCTATAATGTATAATGTATGCAAACCTGCTGAATGATCTCCTCCCTCACGGTCTGTATAAAATCCTTTTCTATAGGGTACAATGCACAGGCAAACATGAAGTCCTGCCAAATCTGACATAAGAGCAAACAAATAATCACATCGGTTATGATTTAAAGCATGTCACAGGTGGAGGTCGACATATAATATGCTTACCATGATTCCATACATATCACACAGGCTGTAGAAGATGTCCTGCTCATACACTCCACCACCCCACACTCTTAAAGCATTCATATTGGCTTTCTGCGCAGACCGGAGCAGGACTGTGATCCTGCAATGCCAATGCAAAAACACAACAAAGTGATTTCGCATTAAACTGAATTCCGTCTGGCCACCGATCTAGGCTGTTTTAGGCTGTAAATCTCCTCACATGTCAGTGGTCACCTGGTCCTGAAAGGCATGAACAGGAATCCAGTTGGACCCCTTCAGGAAAACTGGTTTCCCATTGATCCGGAAGTAGAAACTGAGGCCAGGGGAAGAGGGTATGGGCTCCTGGACCAACTCCACGGTGCGGAAAGCAACCTGAAACAGAAAACCACAACACAAGAGTGAAATGATGCAGACTGAGAACATTTTTAAATAATAATAATAAAATAAAATTGGAGAGATCAGATTACCATTCGGTCTGCATTAAATGTTTCTCCGCCCTCCAAGTTGACATCCACAGTCAGGTTATATAGAAACTGCTCTCCATGTCCAAACGGCCACCACAAACTGACGCTCTTAAAGCGAACACGTTAGTTATCATCATATACGGTATATCACGGTTATTACTTTTAACTAAAACTAAAATCATAAAAACAGTTTCATTATTTGGAATGAAATAAAATATTGATTAAAACGAGTAAATCTGAAATAAAAAATTTATTTAAAAAGACATTTTTTAAACATAAAATAGAGAAAAACGCAACAAAATGACCAAAACTGTAATAAAAGCTCAAATTAAAAAGAAAACGAAAATAAAAAAAAAAACCTAATTTGTTATTAATTCAAAACTATAATAGCATCCCCTACTATACAACTCTAAATGATACTAAAATGGCAGGGTGATATATAAAATATGTGCGATATATTTTCTCGAAGGGTGGCCATGAAGCAAACTAAGACTGATCTCACCTGATTGAGCTGTAAGACAAAAGACTTTTTACACTGGCCAGGTGTAAGAGACAGCTGAAATTCTGCCTCCGACTGCAGTGATGGTATGGACAGATGGACAAGACCCTTAGAGGCAACAAAAACGTCCAAGAACAATTCCACTTCAACATTCCAGCTTGAGTGTTCAGAGTCTGGATACAGAGAGAGACAGAAAAACATGGATGTGGATTTATTTTGCCGTTATAATCATGTCTGAAACCCTTTCTGCGTGTGTACCATATTTTGGACTTGTGGTATAACTGAGAACCCTCGAAGTGTTGAAGGCTTCCAGACGAACTCCCTTCCAGATGCCCAGAGTGGGGAAAGATGGACCCCAGTCCCAGCTAAACGAGCTTTGAGCCTGAGAACACCAAGAAACCAAAAACTCAATTAGGAAATCAATAACAATACAGTTTTTGGTGTATTACTTTATTAATTAAAAACATATTAGATGCATATTTATTTTAAAGAGGTACATCTAAAGCTGCACAATTAGTTTTCTCTACAGATGCTGCAATTATGTAATAGTTCACTTTTCATTTTCAAGAATAAACCAATCCAGTGTATAATTGACATTTGAAGCTTAATGCTAAAGGTTTTTCAGTTAAGAGTGTTTTCAGCTTGTCATTTATGTTCATGTAAAAATATGGCATGCAGCTGCTTCAAAACAACGGTATTAACATTACTTGGGTGTAAATTGTGATAATCGTAATTAATAATTCCAATTACAATGTTAAGGGAATAATCGACAATTACAGCCCTAGGTACGTCACCGTGTACTCTAACAAATCAACCTTTTGTGTTTGCGAGCGTTTCAATGTTTGTACCTTTCTGATAAAGTTGACGTGACACTCTCCTTTCTGGACAGGAGGAGGACAGTCAGGCGGTACCCTGTATTCAGCGTGGGCTTGACTCCTCTGAAACGCATATCTGACAGCGGACATAATCCACACCTGGAGAACATTCTCTTCATCCTTCAGCAATCCAGTGACGTCAAAATCCTCAAGAAAATACGAGATTTTCCATTTTTAAAAAAGTGCTTTTTAAGGACAGCCATCGGCATTGTCGCTGTTATTGTTACGCCAGAGTCTGTAAACAAGCACAAGTCAATAAAACGTGCACTTATATACGAAACTGTTATTCATTTACATATCTGCGGAACATGTTGTCCGTCTTTCCGATGGTGACTCCATTCAGAGAAATTGTGGAGACTGTGTCCACTCCTTCAAAAACCAGGACGGCTTTCCCTTTTCCTCTGTGAAGAGCACGTTGTGTTCATTACCTGTTACTGTCTAAATATCACACTATTGTCATCATATAGATCAGGGTGTGTGTGTTTAGTGGGCTTTGAGGGTTGCTGACTCACCTAACATGAGTGGACACTGAGAACGATGTAGAGTAAGTCCAGTTGTCAAGTGAAATCCACCTGTAGGCCAGGTCATTAAACCTATAATATGGATCCTGCTGACACAGAATAAGGTTTTCAGCGACACTAATTTCAGTGTTTGGACCGCTAAGAGAGAATGCGTTTATACCGAAATGAACCCCTGACGCCTCAGAGCCGTGTGAACGCATCCGGGTACCTCCGCACTTAGAGAAACAGACGAGTTTGCGTTCATCAGATGCCATTTTCCGTTCAGAGAGACGGTGTCGGCTCCCAGACTGGGGCCCTTCACTTCAGACGCGTGAAGGAAAGGGACCCCCAACAGGCAAAAGCGCGCAAAAGACCACGCCGCAAGATTCATGTCTGCTGATCATGGCGGACTGGACACCACCAGTGTCATTACTGTGTTATACCGTACACCGAATCACGGGACGCGAAGCCGTAAACGCGCTCTCCTGCTGCACTTCCCGGTTCTTCAAATCAAAAACACAGGAGATCAGCTGCTCGCTCACGTGCAAGTACAAACATCCGGCGGCGTTTAGGTTGAGGTCTGTGCTCGGCAAATACCGTACAAAAAAGATTTAAGTAAGTTTATTGTATTTAAATATAATTATAGAATTGTAACAGTTCGTGACAAGTGAATGCTTTAGGGAAAACAACTAGAAGCGAAATCGTGAGGGCTTTTATTATGCCTGCTCTCCTCGTAACCAGAATCTCAGAACTCGTTAAAACATTATTATTATTTTCATATTTGGTATTTATATAAGTTGCCTGCTGTGCATCTGAACACAGAAACACATTCAAGCGTTCACCCAAATATTAAACATTTTGTCATAATGTACTCACGTCTTCCCTTTGTATGTTTTGTACCCATTTACTTCCATAGTATTTCTTTCTATACTGTGGATGTCAATGGGGTTCAAATGTTTGATTTTGACAGTCTTCAATATCTCTGTGTTTGTGTGTAACATGAGAAAGAAACTTATATAACAACATGAGTTTTCATTTGTGGGTTAATTATTCTTAGAAATGCAAGTCTGTCAGTGGAAGTGATCAGAAATGATTTACAAGATTTGTTCAAATTAGGAAACACCCCACTAGAAATGCTAAAATATTAAAGAAACCTCAGCGGTTTCCTATCCTACAATACAAAATGTTGTAGATAAATATTAATTTGTACTATTATTGTACACCAATAGTCAGGTGATTCATTCTAAATGATTCGTGACCTTAAATGTTTATTTCAAGTGATAAACCATAATCACTTTACACGTGAAGACATTTTGTATTTTCATCTGAATACAGACCGTTAAGTTCGGACAGAAAAACACAAACACATAGTATGAGTTATACATCTTTATTGAAAGGAAAAAGTAGCGGGATTTTAAATAGATATTTAAGCCAATCGATTAAGTTGTATCTCGGTGTCACGGCTGTGAAAGTTTTGGGCCAAGAGCTGATCAGAATGTTGCAAATCTTTACAATCAAACAGGATATAGGAATCAGTCCCAATCTCCCACCGACGTACAACATCTGACCTTTTCTCCTGCGTTCGCATGCACTCCAGGAGTTAAGGCCCCAAAAAAGCAGAACGACCTAAAGACGTTCTCTCTCCGAGCGGCTCAGAGAGAACACGCTCTGGTCAAACAGGCATGACGTGTTGTGGAGCGAGAGGAGCTGATTGGTAAAGATCAAAGATAGGCAGAGCTGAGAGTGAAGGAACTTCCATCAGACTGGCGAGGTCCATTTCAAGACGCTGTAGTGTGGAAAGGCCAGGAGCAGGCCCGCATTCCTGTTTGAGCAGAAAACTGGGATTGTGCCTCCATAAGAGACAGATGGAGAAATATGGTCTTGCAACAGTGTCCAAAACATGAGAGAACAAACAGTGTATAAATGTGTCCAGCCAACATCACATGGCATATTTCTGAGTCCATTCCCGCGCTATTCTGTTGTATCTGCAAAGAGGACCGAAAAAAAACATTATACGTTTCAAATCAAGTGACTCTTTATGAAACCAAAATGCAGCTGTTTTAAAGCTTTCTGATGATTCCAGTTACTATGCAATTTCTTCTTTATTAATGATATACTTCGATTGATCAAGTTCATAAACATTTGTACTTAAAGATTTAAGGCAAGACACCTCAGATGAACAGGAAAAATAAATAAATACACACACCTCACCACAGTCGATTGATTACATTAAGAATTGCAAAAAAAGCACATGCATGCACACACGTTATATTTAAATGCTGAAATTAATGATTATTACTATTATTATCAATGTATTATTTACATACATTTCCTCAAAAGTAAATCTAAACATTGCATAAACCCAGGTAAATCAGAAAATGTTAGCAGCCAGAAAAAATAAAATAACTAGTAGGCATAAAATCAGATGTATAGTACATGATAAAACCCCTCTGTTACTATAAATTGAACTCTAATTCTGAAAAAACCCCTGACTTTTACACAATATACTGTAGGTATCTTTGCACTAGTCTGAACATTATGAAAAGCTAAAGGAAAAGCGTTTTGCCTGTAGTATCTTGCCTTAATGTAGGATATATCTTTCTACTAGCATCCTGATGCTTCTCATGCAGTGCTACAACTAGCTCACACAAACCAAAAACGCTCAGCCATTACAATTTACAGCTGTACATTGTTTTTCTACTTAAAAAGAAAAACAAATGCCATGCTGCTGTAAGACTTTATGGCTGGCCATGCTTACTGTGAGGTTGAATGCATGACTAAATAAACCCTATCAAATCACAAGACGCTGCTGCTGCGTTTGAAAGAGATAAAAGCATATCTCTGACTTTCGGCTTGAAAACATTCTGTGCTTTTTCTCAGTCATTTCAGAAGAGACATGACAGCATGTATTAGTGATGCACACCTGCTGTGGCCACACGCTCATGCTGCACCACACCGGAAGCAACAGTCTGCAGTGCTTCGCTCTCTCTACAGTACCTCTAATGTTCACAATGCAGAGTTGACTTTCACCTACAGCATGGCATATTTCTCTGTCCATTCCTTTGCCATTCTATTATACCTGATAGAGCATGACATAAGGTGCCCTTTTTTATTACATGTTTTCTATTTCATTTTTTTTGTTGTACATATTGATATTATCTGTGATCATTTGGTGCAGCCTGCATTCAAATGAGCTTTCTGGATCGGACTTACAATGTAACTGGCTTCTCTAGCAAAAATAAATAAATAAATATGTGTGTGGACCAAAAAGAAAAGGGACAAAAAAATAAAATAAAAAAAGTTAAATTGCAAACAAAAATATCACACATTTTCCCCTGATTTACTAAATTTAGCCACTAAAATGTCATTCAGTGTAACAATCTTGTCAGGCATATTTACCACTAAAATACATTTATGACACATTAAAAGATTAATTACTTTCACCCCAAATACTAATTAGTTATTTTATTTTTATCATGCATGTTGTTTAAATTTTGACATAAATATTGTGTTGCAATGAATGACAATTTTTTCAACCAAAGTTTGACATTATATTTCAAAAACCTACTAGAAACCTAAAAAGCAGACACTTTACTTACATTTAAAGTGGTTTCTATGGACAAAATTGTTTCAATGCAGACATCTTAACATTTTTGACCCATATATATTAAATTGCTTACATTTCTCAAGCATTGCAAAAATGTTTTTTTTATATATATTTTAAAGATTAAAAAAAAAAAGTTCAAATGAAACAAAGTGGAATATTACAAAATACAATAAAAGAAAAAATGGCTGAGTACCAATTTAAAACTAAATGTTAATTTAAAAAAATGTATGTAATTTAAAAATAACATCTATACCAGATGTTGCGCATGCGTGTAAGAAAATATTAATAATTGTGTTTCGGTCTGTACTTACTTCTCTGTGTCTGTTTTATAGATTCGGGCAATCTCTGGCACAAGAGGGTCGTCTGGATTGGGGTCACATAAGAGTGAGCAGATGGACAGCAGAACTATAGAGGTAGACACGTACTTGTCACTGACATACGGCACAGGGAATTCAATTATACAAAATACTACGTTGCTTTTCAAATCTAATTAGTGGACTGGAGATAGCTTATGCATTTATTATAGGCTTAATGTGTTTCCAGCATTAGGATTAATTGTTTCTTACCATTTTCTAATAAAGAAACACCTAGTGTGTACCTTTAGATATAGTAAGTGCAGGAGACCACTGGGACCTGAGGATATCCAGACAGATACTGCCATTACTGTTTATATTGGGATGGTAGATTCTTGTAGTAAATGCAACCTTACACAAAGAGAACACTGTTATACACCTATACAGTCAAACGGGTGTTTGTGTGTGTGTGTGTTGTTTTTAAGTTCTTACCTTTGGTGGTTTAAAGGGGTAATCTGTTGGGAAGTGTATGGTTAGGAAAAAAACACCACCCTGATATGGACTTTCATTCTGTTTTTAAATAAAGAAAGGGAAAAATATTTTTAGCACACTTACACTACTGTCTGGGGTCAGTTTGATTTTCATTTTAAAAAGTGACAGTAAAGACATTAATAATGTTACAAAAGATTTCCACATCAAATAAATGATGAAACATTAAAAACATTATATATATTTATATATCTGAGCATTTATAATAACCAGCATAAAATAAGTATTAATTATCATGGCTGCTGAAAAATCTGAATCACTATCACAGGAATAAATTACATTTTAAATATTTAAAAATCCAAAACAGCTGCTTTACATTATAATAATAATAATAATAATAATAATAATAATAATATAAAATTAGTGCTGTCAAATGATTAATCGCAAATAATGTTTATATAGTATATATATATATATGCATAAAAGTACATAACAAATATACAGTACACACACATTTTATGTAAACATTTTGCTTGCAATTAATCATTTGACAGACTAAAAACCGCAATATTTGGAATAATGCTGATCAAATAAGCGCACCATTTGCAAGCATAAAACAATTTTCCCAAAAACATTTAAAAAATTTTTGTAAGTTTGTACATTTTACATCAGTATTAAACTATTCAGTAACATGCTCCTGCAGCAGTGTTTTATAGTACTCACCGGCCCCATGATCGTTGCCTGCCAGTGGAACACTGCAGGAGAGATTGCATGCATAGCATTAGTTTACAGTAAACACGTTCATCCGTAAACACCACACAATATATGTGAAGTCTGCGATCTCACCATCATCCCCCACTGGACCTGCTGAACACTGTGCAGGAGGATCACGTGCCAAATCGTTCAATTCCTGCAGGGAAGGGGGGAGAATGAGTTTCACCAAACACAAGCACGAAGAACTACCGAAAAGACACAGACTCTCCATAACGAGGGGTCAATAGTGGCGCGTTGCTCTTTTATCACTATGGTGACAGCAAGATGAAACCGGCAGATTGAGTGTGTAGCAGCACAGTGTATTTATAGTTCCAGAGGGGTCATGAGGGAGAAGAGCTGGAACACAACCTGAAGCCCACAGGCATGTCCGTCTGCGCTCCCTACTTTAGGAGCACTGTGTTTATTTTTATTTCAACATGTCTGTTGAGTGGGAAGACACCTGGGGGTATTTCATGACAGGGGGGTAGAAAGGCCGCCATCATTCTAGACCTTTACCATTGCACATTTACAGACAGGCAGGAACTTCACAAATCACCCGAGAAGTTTACTTCATATTATGGACACTAAACTATTTAGGACCCCGAATTGAACCTCGCAGACCCTAAAGGTCAACTAAAAGAGAAGCAGCAAAAAAAAAAAAAAAAAGTGCACCTCGACGTCAAAAAAATTCTCACATTAATACGGACTTAAGTAATTAACAAAAATACCATTTTAGCTTTTGTCTCGTTTCATTTTATGAGACTAACTGGGGTAAGAACCGTAGCCACACCACGAGGCAAAGAGCCAATACCACAGTAATCGTTTTAATCATTATTATTAATTAAATATATATAATAGATCTGGAATCTAAACATTTCATAGTGCCACCCATGACATCTACAACGTCTCGTGTTAATAATTATTAGCTGTCAAGATCATTATTCACACTGGTTGACAATGCCGCGTTAAAATTGCATACACAGACTTATGGTAAATAATAATAATAATAATAATATAAAAAAACGGGTTTGAAGTCCTCATTAATAAACAAGCGGAAAAAATCGTACGTCGCTTGTATCAGAAAAAACGAGCATAGATAAGCAATACGCTGACACGCTGATAGACTAGTAAAAGATTCAATGATAGGTTGGTTTATAATATGTCTGATATATTTGCACTCGGTATATTTTCGCACTTACCTTATGGATTCGTTTAAGCGCCATCTTCCCACTGGGTGTAGTGGCTCCTGAATAACTAGCGCCCTATTTCTCGCTCTCTTTCTCAATATGTAAGCTAACCTGAGAGCTAGCCAGCTGCCTAGATAAAAAGTAACATTAAAAATGCAAGGATGTCAAAAAGAAAATCTCACATTCAACGTCTAAAAAAAACGACACGGCAATCAAACGCGTGAATACAGACAGGCCCTGACCCTGTCGGCGACTGTAACGCTGATGTGTGTACACTTCTCTTTCAGTTTGTCTGAGCTGACAAGATGTCCGTGAGCTTGTTGTTAGACTCGTCTTCTTCTCGTGCGGATTAAAGGGCGGATTGAAGCGCAGCGACGAGCCGAGCGCCACCTCGAGGCCTGGAGGACTGCACTAATAACTGAACGCGCATGAAATGTCTTTTTTTTTTTTTTTTTTTTTTTAATGATAACTTTCAAACTTACAAGGTTCCGGAAGCACTTTTTTGGAAACGAAACGTATCCTTTGAAATAAATTAGATGAAAGGCAAAGATAGTGGTCATAGGACAGCGAAACCTGGACAATGGCATATTTGAACTGTAAAATGGGAAATTTGTTTTGTCCCAAAAATAAATCATTTTGAGGCCCCAGGGTTGAGGATTTTAGTTTGGGTTTTTTTGTTTAACATATTAATGATATTTAAAAGCTAATTCAAGGTACAAAGAATAGGATAGCATTACAATGCTGCATATAAACAAAAACACGACCCTGGACTATAAAACTAGCAGTAAGTCACACATTTGTAGCAATAGCCAACAATACGGTGTATGGGTCAAAATTATTGATTTTCTTTTATGCCAAAAATAATTATGATATTAAACAATGACATGAAGATATTTCCTAAATTTTATATGCATATATTAATTTTAATATGCATTCCTAAGGACTTAAAGGTTGTTTTCATTATTACTTTTTGCACCCTCATATTGCAGATTTTAAAATAAAAATTTGAAAAATTTGGTTTTGTGGTCCAAGGTCACAAATATCATTAACAGATTTTAAACACTGGGATACTCCTAACTGCCACATAACATTAGCTCCTTTAAAAAGATAAGTAACGCCATAAAAAAGAAAAAAACACATGTGCAATAATGTATGTTGTCATGATCGTCACACAACATTAAGTCAATAGAAGAAACAGTAAACTGGACACAGAAGAGTCTCCAAATCACACAGATGAAATAACGTCCCGTGTGATCGTATAAGCCTTTAATCGTTATTTTGTGCTCTGTTCAACATAGCCTCAGCTGGAGTCTCCCCAATAACAATGACCCCATCTCTGCTTTGTTCACAGCTCACAACTTCATTCTGGCAGAACTCATCCACACACACCATGACGTATCTGAGAGAATAACCACCATGACTTCTTTATTACAACTACATAAAGTCAGTTCAAACAAAAAGCACGCAATGGAGCAATACAGAGAAGTCAGAGGCACAGATATCAACAGATCTGCATCACGAACAAATTAATGAATGAATGAAATCCACACGTCCCATAACCTGCATCGGAAACAACTCAACAGAAAAGGCCCAAATGACAAAAATAAAACAAAATCACAGAATTAGTTGCTGCCAACAGGAATTTGTTTGTAATACACCCATTACTTCACGTCTTCCTTAGAACTGGACGATCATCACTGAATTATCCGGCTCTAAATCTTAACAAACGTCAAGGAGAGATTCTCCGAAATGAATATCATTTGGTAACTATGATCTAATGCCGCGGAGGTGCTGGGGTCAGCTTAGTCCTAGCCCGAAATCAGCAGGACGTCTTCCGAGCGAGTGACGCACCTGCAGGCTTTTGCAGCATCTCTGTCTCTATTATTTGTAACCCTCTGTTGTTATGGCTTCCTTTCAGCGTGTCCCGTTTTCTCTGCCACTGTCAGTACGTCTCGTTGCCATGGCAGTTTCTCCGATTAACACTTCCCCCGGCTGAGCTTCGGTTTCAGTCCGCTTCTCTAAGCTCTTGAGGAGCCGCTTCCGGGCCCCCGTGCCGTGAGCAGCTGGGAACGCCCCGGGAATCGCCGTTCGCACCGAAGTGCACGTGTGGGAAACTCTCCTCGCTACGATTCCTCTCAGAGCTTGAGAGTTTGCTTTCGGGCTCGTCGCAATTTGTCTCCGCGGAGCAGACGTCGTCTCCCTCCTCTTCCTCCTGAGGGCTCTCGGGAGAGGGCTGTTGCTCTGACGGAGGTGGGCTCTGGTGGGGCGGCGGAGCTCCGCCCGCTGCAGCCGTGGGACTAGCCGAGGAGGGTTTGACGGAGGCGTGGCACATGGGGCATGTCTCTTGCACATAAAGCCACTTCCTCAAACAGTTGCCATGGAAGAAATGACCGCAGTATGTGATCACTGCTGATGTCATATCCTGCAGGTGAGAAAAAGATAAGGCTCATCATCACTGTGGGGCGCAGTTTAATTATATTCTTTCTTTAAATCGATTCAATCCTATATTATCATTTGCATTACATTAATGTCGATTGTTGTTTTTAAAAAGTCTGTTTTGCTGCGTTTACTCAATCAAAAACAGAGAAACAGTTTTCTGCTTGAATATTTTTTAAATAATAATAGTAATTTATTCCTGTGATGGCAAAAGCAGACATTTCTGCATCGTTACTCCAGTCTTCAATGTCAAAATTGTCCTGAAATGGTACACAATTAATTTTGAATTATTCATTATGGTAAAACTTTATTTTAAGGATCAATTCTCACTATAAGCGAGTTGCTAATGAGCATGAATATCACTAGTATATTGGCTATTTATTAGTAGTTATAAAGGACATATTTATGCATTGCTCTGCTTGACCATATTCTAGATCCCTTAATTCTACCCTATACCTAAACTTAACAACTCTATACTATTAACAAGTAGCAGATTAGGAGTTAAATGAGGAAAAAACAGTTTGTTCCCTAAAGTGTTACCTTAATAATTAATTATGATTCTTATTCTTATCAACTCTGAAATTAGTTTGTTCTGCTCACTGTTTTGTGGAGGCCATGCTACATGTTTTTTTTATGATTTTCTAATGAATATAACATTGCAATGACATCAATTTTTGTAACATTATAAATACCTTTACTACCAGTTTGATCAATTCAATACGTCCATATTAAATAAAAGTGTTTAGCTCAAAGTGTATCAGTATTATCAGTGTATCAGAAATATTAAGCAGCATGTTTTAAGCAGCAAATTTTTATATTAAAGTGAATCAAGTGACACTAAAGACAGGATGCTGAAATGTCATCACAGACATACATTTTAAAATATATTCAAACAGAAAACTTATTTTATATTGTAAAATGTCGCATTTCTGTACTGTATTTTTGATCAAATGCAGTCTTGGTGAGCATAAGAGAGTATGTAAACATGGTAGTTTATACACCTTTTTAAATACGAAAACATCCTCGCAACTTCCACTAGCACATCTGAATATGTTGCAAGTCGAGGACAAAACGTGTTTCTACCCGACTATGAGATGCAGAACACCTGCACTTTGTGCTTGTGCTGACCTGGAAGCAGATGGCGCAGACATCATTGTGGTCCTGCAGCTGCTCCGCGCTGGCCCGTGGAAGTACATTGATTTTGCGTGCAGCTTCTTGTCTAAGCAAGAAGCTTTTCCAGCCAGCCTGGGCACGGAGCCACACATTGCAGTAGGAGTGGATGATGATGACGGACGCTCCCATCCAGCTCCACTCCCCCCACAGTGACTCCCACGCCCCGTACGCCACAACACACACAGCCACGGCAAACTCCAGCACCCGACACACTCCATTCACATAATACACTATCTCATCCAGTCCGGGCAGGGCCGCGCCGCGCCAGACCTCCACCATGAACAGGCTGTAGATCAGAAGAGTGCCTGTCACCTATAAAAGGGAGCACAGGACGCTGGGACCTCACAGAAAACGAAACGAAACGGATCAGCGAACAGAGCGTTACCTGCAGCGATGTGAGCATACAGCTAGAGACCAAGATCAGCAGCCAGAAATCCATGTTGAAAAACTGAGAGATCTTGTAGGCCATGAATCCAGGAAACAGCAGCAGAAAGCCACACATAGATAAACCCCGCAGGTGCTTCCACACACTCCTGTGGAGACGGGAAGATACACTTGGATTTGCTCAAGCATTAAAAAAAGGCATAATGTTCGACTCTCAGATTCAAGTGCTAACGCCCACTCATTCATAAATAAACAATATTCAGATGCAAAAGCCTCTAAGTACCATCTAAAACATTCTTCTAAAATGTGCTTTTTTTTAATCAGGCTGCTATATTTACGTTAAGTTATTTAATTTAATTATAGAAACTTTAATTAAATTATAGAAATTTAATTATACTTTTATTAGAGTAAAATTGCTGAACCTAAACAGAGGAGTCTGATAAAAATGCTAATATTAAATAAAAATTCAGAATATTCAATTATATACACATATAATTGTATTAATATGTTTAATAATAATTATGTTGCAAAATATTAAATAAATGCTGTACTGTATTTTTCTGGTAGTCATAACAAACTTGATCAAACTTCTGGTGTTCAGCTCTGCCACCACACAAACATATTATATTATAAAAATATATTAAAATAGAAAATGGTTATTTTAAATTTTTCAGCGTTTCACAAATCAGAATGTTACTGCTTTTACTGTATTTACAAAAGTTCATTCAAAAATAAATTGTTAACCCCAAAACTTTAAACACATCCATATACGTATGCATGCATAAAATAAAAAGTACCTTTGTTTATTCAGTGAATTAAACAAAAGAATTAAACAGAAAGTTCAATCTTTTTTTTTTTGGTACACTTGTAAATTCATATTTGACTAAGTCCACCATCAACGCAAAAACAGCTGTATTAAAAAAAGCAGTTATTGTATTTAAACAAACACAGCATTTTATGCATGCATCACTACCATACCTCCAATCCGTCAATAGTATCGCATACCTGTTTCTACTAGCTCCGAGCCCCAACACAACAGGCTCTGTGATCTCGCTCATGCTTTGCAGAGTAGATGTGAGAACGATAAAGAGGATGATAAAGAGCAGAAAGCAGCGCTGCAGAGCTGCCATGTCCAACAACCCGGTCTGCAGGGCCAACAGCAGCAGAGTCACTCCTTCTGTCACGCCCCTACAATATAGAAAAACATGAACGTTTGAACTGAACAAACACATGCACACGGTAACATAAATCACCTTCTCTTACCTGTGCATGACATTATGGTTCTGGAGGGCATTAAATCCTCCAAGGTAGAACTTACAGAGACTCAGAAGTCCCAGAGCCGCGTAAGACACCACAAACGTCAAGCCGAGCAGGGAGTACGGGCTAGCACAGCATTCAGACACACTGAAAAACACACATCAGCACATTAGAGGTAATTCACAGCTCATACGGCCATACAATGTGATTGAATACTCCGCCGTTTACCTGGTGAGGAGGTAGAGTAGCGGACCCTGTTGGACAGCAGTGATAGTTCCATAATTGGTAACAAGCTGCACTCCGAACAGCACAAACCAGAAAACACTAAACAATACAGGCACAGCAAAGCCATGCCAGAGGGACACCCCGACTGCCATCAGTCTGTACAGCTCAGTCACCTACAGAAACAACAGATATTCACAAAAGCAGAACTAGGCGAAGTGCAAAAGATGCAAGCGCGGCAGTACGTGTTCACGTTTTTACCTCTATTGCCATTATCTCTCTGTAGGCGGCTCTGGCCAGTCTGTACGGCACAAAGAGGTTTGCGAGGAGGAAGACGGACACCTCGGCCCCTGTGATCATCATGGACACAGAGGACAGCGTGAGGAGCCAGTCCGGAGGGACAGACACCATACGGGCCAGGAGAGGGAGCAAGTGTGCTGAGAACAGCCACACGCGCTGAGTCCGCATGAGGAACGCACACAGCGTACTGACTATTATCTGACCTGCAAGAGATTACACACACACATTGTAAAAAAAAGAAAAAGAGATAGCTAGAGAGAGAGAGTCACAATCAGTATTGATATGCACAAATATGCCAAAGGTGATTGTGACATTAAAAAAACCATGAAGGACAGCTCTGAAGGGCTTAAGTTATCATTTTATGGAAAGGTAGGACTCTTTTTAATCACATTTTCCAAGTTGATGTGATAATTTCATAATCAGTGTAAAATGCTGATTTACCACCAATGTTGGATACAGCTGTGAATGCTTAACATTTTCTGTGACCTGTCGTACTTTCTGTTGACTCTTTGATAAATAAAAATGTAAAAGAACAGTGGTCATTTAAAACACTACACATGAATAAATTACATTTTAAAAGTATATTAAAATAAAATATTATTGTAACTTAAAATAACTTTTCTATGAAATTATTTTTTTCTGGGTTTATACCCAATAAAACAATACAAACCATAAAGCATTAAAAAAAAAAAAAAAAAAAAAAAAAAAAAACAATAAACAAGTAGGGCACATCTAAGATTTATTAAAGCATAATCTTAAGATTTAATTTGGTTATTACAGTAAATTAATTTTTTAAAGCAATGATAATAGTAATAGACTATTGCATTTTGAAAAAAATCCACAATGGTTTTTCCTACAATTTGATTTGGGCTCCAAGGAACGTATCTTCTTCAGTTACGTGACATGAAACAATTCATATTTTCTATGTATTTTTGATTTTAAAAAATTACTATCAGTGATACTTGGAACTTACTGGTGAGTGCGGTCACGAAGCGGTTCAATGCCGGAGAGTCCAGAAAGAGTGCACCATTATATCCATACCGAGCTTCATCTCTTACATAATCTCTATCAACACAGCAAAAACGTACAAAAAAAATTTACAACAAACCATTCACTTTACTCACATATTTCAGACAACTTGCTATGAGCCAAA
The DNA here is from genome assembly GCF_018831695.1 of Puntigrus tetrazona. Classification (NCBI taxonomy): domain Eukaryota; kingdom Metazoa; phylum Chordata; class Actinopteri; order Cypriniformes; family Cyprinidae; genus Puntigrus; species Puntigrus tetrazona. The sequence goes on along the minus strand of NC_056711.1, from coordinate 6,153,788 downwards.
TAACACTGTAGTTTTCACCTGACGATCTGATGACCCATGTAAAGCAGCAGGGCACAGAGAACATGCAGGTAGAGCTGGATAATATGCCCAAGTGGCAAAAGCAGCACCACGGTGCTCACTACGTGACCTGCAGAGCACACGAACATCAATGCCACACTCTGCACGATTAGCCGACTCTACACTATAATGGCCACACGATATTTACCCAAATAATATATGTTCCAGATGACATATTTGTACTTGAAGAGCATATCTTCTGTCCTTGCTTTGAGGTGATCCGTGAAGCTGTCAATGTCACATTTATACAGCATGTCCAACACCAAGATGCTGGGCACCCTGAGGACGACATTAGCTACCTCCTCTAGTCGTGGCATCTTAACACGGACACGGTAAGCACCTGGTAGGAAGGCTGTCACATCATGACATTATCTGTCATAGCATCATGCTCCTGTGTTCTTCTCCTGGTTGGAGCTCCTCTTGAAAACGAAAGGACATTGTTTGCTGAGGCTAGTAGATCCGATCTGAAAACTGTGGGAAGAGAAACAACGACAGGTACAACACTCCTTCCGGCTTGTTTTCTGTCATTTATTAAAGAGGCTTAATGCTTGATTCAGCAACTAAGACACTTTAAAGACCAGGTCTCCCGGCCCGGTTTGGGAACTTTTCGGCTTAAGAAAGGCTGAAAGACCATCTAGACCTACTAAAGACCAGCGTAGCAGACAGTAACCCAGCTAAGACAAGTAAAATATCTTAATATAGAGAGTAATTTAATCGTGATGTCAAGGCTTAAAGAAGGGGGAAATAACACAGACTGTTTCTTTTTTCCATCTCGGTGTATTGATATAAACAACATGCCCCTCACCTCCAGTCTGTGTGTCTGTAGCATCATGGCGCCTCGCCGGTTATTCGTCTCAAAACTAAAGCGCCTCGGCACAGTTTATCCTCAAAAACACACCGTTTCCACACCTGTCATGACCGCACACTGTTTAGAAACTACCGTCAGTCAGCTGCAAAACACACTTCCCGTCCTCCCCGTCTTCTTCCGTGGTTGTTTTTAAATGGCGGGTCGCAGCCTGAAACAGCGCACTAGCGCCCCCTACTGTTTGAGCACTGCCGCCTCCCGGAGGCTTCACCACAGATCTGCAGCTTCGACAGCCTTTCTTTGAGACCGTTTGCATTATAAAAACTATAACTACAGTATATAAAGTCCCCAATTATAGAGGTTCTTCGTTCTCCATATGTCATATTCTAAAACGTCTAATACATCTGCGAACCTTTTTAATATTTAAATTTAATTGTTGCTGTCCTTAAACCCATTCGACTGTCAGATAAACAAATAAATAATCCTTTGAAAACCTCCTCGTTATTGACTCACGAGAGCCGTTTATCAACACACTCTCAGTACTATTTCTTTTAAAACAGAAGTGTGACCAGCTCAGATGAGAATACTCCTCTCCTCCCCTCCACAATTTATGATCCGTGCTGTTATAGTTTTATGCATAAACATGCCCAGACGTAAAAAGCTAAAGCTATGCCATGACTTTTTATCACCTTTTCCTTTTCAACATTGTGAAGGTCTCACATACCGTCCATTTTGACCTTTGTACGCTTATTTGCTTTTACTTAAAAAAATGCAAAAGACGCACTATGACTCATTTGTGTATTTCTTTATTTGTGTACATCATTTAGAGAGCGAAACTGCCACTTAATTTCAAAATACACTTAAAGATGGACGGAAATGTATCATAGATCATTGTAAAAATATATTAGTGAAACTTGGCCTTCATTGTGCCTGTTCTTGTTATATGCTTTATTTCTTTATGTCAATTAGAATTAATTAATGCATTTAGACAATAACTAGTATTATAGCACTGCCATTTAATCTCATACAACTTTCCATATCTATAAAAAAATAAATGTACCTATTTGACATGACTTTCTGACAGTCCTTTTAGGTTAAACCTTAATAGAGACTAGAATATATTAAAGGCCAGGTAGAGGGGTAAAAAGCACAATAATAATAATACATAATATATAACATAATATTTATTAAAAACTTCTTTATGACACTGTTAAGATTTTATAGAACACATGGTATTATTTGGAACCTAAAAAATTCTATTTAGCACAAAAATTGAATTGTATTTAATTTTGTGTTCAATTTAAAATTCATTTCAATTCATAATGTATTCATTTATCCACTTTATATATATATATATATAGTACATCAATACGTGATACATACTATACTTCCTCATTCCCCTCCCTTCACATAAAACATACAATACACACACACACACACACACACACACACACACACACACACACACACACACACACACACACACACAAACACACACACACACACACAACAACAACAACAACAACAACTGCCCATTTCCTCAGTGTAATATACTGTATAAAATTACATAAGCCTATTGGGAATTTTCAATACCTTGTGCTTATTTGTGCCTGACTATATATGACAGAACTGGAGTCTGTGTCTACAATTTTCTGCCGTAACCTTTCATTGCACCGTACAGCCTGCTGTGAAGGAATCTTCTGAGGAAACTCTTTTTAGTCAGACTTCCAAGGCACCGTAGAGTCACGGTCTAGAATGGGTTCATGAGAGCTTTAGTCATAACCAAGCAAACACTGAATAACGCTAGAAAAAAAATCATACATTTAAAAATGCTTCATTTTTTATCTATTTATTTATGTCTTTTGATTCACATCACTTTCGTAAAGTCATCTGAACTTTCCAGTGTTCCCATATTGTTTAATTTCAACAGTGTTCTTTTAAAATGAAGATACTGACGAGAATTAAGTACACTGACATTAAGGCAAGAATTTTCAAAGAAAGCTATGTAATTGAAAACATTTCACAACATAATATTAACAATTTTATATTATATTATGCATAGTAATATTAAAAAATCACCAACTAAAATAAAATATCATCCAAATAAAGCAAACTGACACATTTAACATGATAAGAATAGCATTTTACCAACAGTTTTAATGAAAAAAGAGCATAGTTTGTATGAGTTCTTCTATGGTGTGACAAATGTAAGTTTAAAACAAGTAACAACAGCTAGAACTTCTGCCGCCGCATTAACTTTACTGATTTGCACAAGCAGCTTACGGGAAATAAAGGCAAGGTCCACTTCTGCTAATTTCAGCAATCATGGCTTTCTTCTTAGTCATGAGTCTCAGCTGTGACACTGGCTTTTGGGAAGGCATCATCACGCCAGCGGCTGTACATGAAGGAGGAAAGCACACCGCACACTGACCTCAGATAGCCCTCACCTACGGAGAACACACGCATTGAGCGTTTGAGAATGGTAACTATTAAAATACGTCGCAGGTAAAAAGCAGTGGGTGCTGTAAAGGTCTGAGTCTCTGCGAGCAAGGGGGAGAGGAAATGGGCTCAGTGACCTTTGCAGCCAATTTCCCCTGTGTTCAAACAGCAGCATGAAAGCCAGGTCTGTTTCTGAAGTCTGTGCAAAATGTCAATTGCAACTTATCCCACCAGCAGAAGGATTTGCTCTGAAAGTAGATTCCCTTATTGTGGCCGTCAGCTTTTAAGTCATCGCGCATGGATGGTTTGACCCCGTCCTCGCCCCTTCTTAGCGTGTGTCCTTTCAACCTACAAATTATTTCGAGATTTCAAAATTACTTTATAAATAAGCTGGTTTCGTTTTTACACGATCTTCCATCCTGACGTCTTTCTTTCCATGTCATCATTTGGAGCGGTGCAAAAACACGGTTGTTTTTGTTCATACTGCGGGGTAAATGAACTCCGGAAAAAAGGATGCCTCGTGGGTTAACATCTGAATGAACTGGTTTTGTTCATCAAAGGTCGTACGTTAACAATCCAAACGTAAGGGAATAATTCATTCTAAAATAATAAATCAGTCATCATTTACTCACTCTCGTGTCATTTCAAAACCGTATGACTACTTCCAAAATATCCTCTAATCTAGATTTTGTGGACTACATTATTAATATCGATGGTTCCACCCTGTTGAAAAAGGTATGCTTGCTGCTTCAAAACACATCTAACCAGCATGTGCTGCCATATATTGTATAAAATCATTGTAAAAAAACAACCTCTTCTCTTGTGTTCCACGGATGAATGTAAGTTTGTAACAAGAGGAGGGTAAGTACACTAAATGAACACAGAGTTTTAGTTTTTGGGTGAGCTAACCAACGTTTGGGTTAAGATAACAACTGCAGGTTAACATATACCAAAAGTTTTCATTTCACGATAAACAAACTGATTCTTCCAGCTCAACACTGGTTACTGATCTGATGTTTCCTTCACATACAAAATCAAACCAGCGACAAACAACCGTCACGAACACGAGCCGGCAGTTTAAATACTGAGCCGTCAGTAAAACTATGTATTTCAGAAAAGCAGGCTGTGAAATGTTCAATGACTTCATTTTACAGTAAGCGATAGATGGAAGTAGTGCGGGGAGTGGAACAACTGTATTCATGGTTTTAACACCACACCTCATTATGATGCAATATACACGTATCAGTCAGCAGAAAATTCCAATCGACAGCTTTTTAAACTATTTTTGTCAGAGACTTAAGCACATGTGAACATGACATTGCAAATGTAGGTTCCACATGTGCCATTTCCATTTCCTTCGTGGAAAAACGGCGGCGTCGTTACAGCCTGCCTCTGCTAAGTCACCGCTCTTGTCATGAAACTGCTCTTTTGCAACAAGGGGAATTCCTGGTTCCCTCTCTGACAAGCCTTTTTTTTCTCTCCCCGTCTCCCTTTTTCCCTTTTTCGTTTTATGGGAATTGAGGGCTGAACCAGTGAGATGTTTTTCCTCAGAAGCGCTTCGTATTGATTCATTATGAGGGGGCGGGAGACTCCCTCCCACTGCTTCCTTCTTACTGGGAAGTGATTGCAGGCTTACGGTACTGAAAGAGCATGAGGGAGTGAGTGAGTGAGTGAGTGTAAGAGGGAGATAAAAACAGAAAGAGAGAGAGAGAGAGACAGAGAGATATTTAAGCTGAGAGAAACAGAAGTCATATATTCAGAGGTCACAAGAACACCGCTCATCTCTGGCTTTACATGTTACTGGAGACTCTAATGGCAAACAAGGACTGTGGATTTTAAAGCAATGGCTTGATCCATGATAGTCATAAACGCACAGGAACGAAAGATATGAAGTTGATCCTGACAAGCTGGGATAAGCGTGCCTCTCTCTCCTTATCAGATAAGTATTGGATGTTCAGCGTGACGTGTGTTCTGGGAGAAAAATAAATGTTTGAACTTGTAAAATGATAGGTAAGAAAAATATATCACTTTATCTGTGAAATATCTATGTTGTGTTTTCATGACATTTCTTATGTTGGAACTGTGATCTCATACAAAAGTAGTTGTTATTTCAATTCAAAATGTGGTGTGTTGTTTGTCAGAGCATTTTATATATATATATATATATATATATATATATATATATATATATATATATATATATTTTTTATATATATAATAGCTGTTTCTGGGACTTCAGAGGGGGTTTCCAACGGTGTACCCATCAGGGCAGTTTGACTGGTTCAGTGCCGTTTATTGGGAAGAGACAGTTTCCTGAAAGTCCTCAGGTGTGGCACGTTCTCAGTTAAGGACATAAAGTTCAATGCTTTTTCGCTGCAGTTAAGTAATGATCAAACATTAAACAAATACGTGATGGAGATAGCATTGAGACACAAACGTGAGGTGAATTACGTCACTAACCCTGCGGCCTTCGCAGAGATACAGATATGAATTTATTAGCCGTGCTTCGCTTGTTCAAGGAAAACAACATCAGCAAACGTCTTGAACACTGTAACGGTCGAATGGACAGGGCTTCTTGGTTGGTTTTATCTGCATTTTTTTAAGCCTAGAAAAGTTTTCAGCTTTGGGTTACTGAAGAGACACAGTTTTCGACCATTTAAAACACACCACGGACGACAGCGTATCCGTATCAGTACCAGATGACTGCAGTTTTCAAAAATGCATGTTAAGCAAAGGCTGACAAAGTTTGTCTTGAGCGCTGAAGCCCTGAGAACTGAATTCCATAGATGGTGTTCATAAAGAGTTCATCTATGGGCTCAGTTCTTTTGGCATTGTGTTCATTGTCTTCTAAACAAGAAAGTCATCAAATAATTTCCTTTCATAAATGTACACTCTATTATATTGAATTTCATTCATTCATTCAACTGAATAGAATTATTTACAATTATTAATTAAATCTGTGTGTTTATACAAAATATGTTACATATAAAAGTATGTTATATTGATACTTAATAGCGGTTAATACTTTACTTTTGAGATATTTTGTATGTTTTACGTGTTCTGTAATAAATATTCACTGATTTTGTACCTGTACCTCCTGTGGCTGTTTTTAATGCATTTATATTGTTTTACGTTTCAGTGCATATTTTGTCAGATTTAACCTCTCATTTATCAGACGCTGTGGGTGTGCTTATCAAATGACCAAAGTCTGTCCACTTCTTCCGTGTCGTTTTTCAAGTACAGGGCACTAATAAGTAACGCAGGTCAGATGTTTAGCGGTACCTGTATAATGTAGATTCATCTTACTTGTATGTTTGTGGGTTGGATATAGATGTATCACCGGACGACATGGCCAGATTTTTCAGTAAAGCCAGTGGTGAGCTCAGCTGACTTTATGCAAATGACTCCCACGCTACAACCACAGGCATGTCTTATCTCTTATTCCCAGCAAATGACTCAGGATCGATTCCTTGGAAATCTGGAGTAATGGACACCCTCACAAGACAACAGTTCATGACCGGTATGAGTATCGTAACGATCTGGTCAACTCTCATTCAGGGCAGAGGCTATAAGTGTGGTAGTGGCCATTTGTCTACATCTATGATCTTTTATGTGCTTTACGATCTCTGTGTGCAGCAGTGCGTTCTCGTTTCACCATTCTTTTGCTGAAGCGTGACTCGCTTTTGCAACTGTGTGTGTATTTTGACTGCAGCTGTAGTTTTTAAAATGTATTTTAAAAGACATTTAAGCTATCTATTAGTGTTGAAGATTAATAAATAGTTTATTGATAAATAAATAAATAGTTTTCCCAACTGACAATATTCTAACAATTACTTTGTTAGAATTTTTTTTTTTTACATGTCCAAAAGAAATACATTATTTTTGAATCGGTATCAAAGACAGTTTAAAAATGTGAATATAATTACTGTGTGTGTGTGTGTGTGTTTCACTGAAAAATTTAATTGTGGGATTTACTTTTTTTGAAACTCAGAAACGCTAGTAAGTTTCGGAAATAGTTACAAAGAAATGCAAAGTAACACAAAAGTATAGTAAAAAGTAGTGGTAGAAAAACTATAGTTATTTCTTCAGTAATCTTTGTTTTATTTACCACAAAATCAGTTTTGCGATGTGTAAATATGAATAACTGCAGTGTGTCAAATAAAGTTGTGGGGAAACAGTCAATATCTAAACTATCAGAATGTGATGCATCTACTTACACACAAATAACTAATGGAGGGGGTTTTGTAAATATCATTTTATATTACACTATAAAAAAGATTTTCCTCAATTCTACGTAAAACATTCAAGTACATTTCACAAAAAAATACTATTTAAATTTTTCTACTTTAAAATGTCATGTTTAATTCAATGCGTCACTTGCAGTTTCTTTTTATTTTATTTAGATGTTTTTTATATTTATTAATCATTTGTACTGCTTTTCGGCACTGCTTTTTTTTTAGTGAACATCAATATTATCATATTTTCTTTTCATTGCCTTTCACACACTAGATTTGTCTTATCTCTGCAATCACTCTTTTTTTTTTTTTTTTTTTATCTCAACTGACAGTAGATAGTGCTAAACAGAAACATTACAGCAATATAGTTAAATTTTTTTTTTGCCTTCTTTCTATTTCACCCACACTATGCCCCTCTGGAAGCCTTGCCTCCTATCGCAGCTCCTTCTTTTCAACCCTATATTCCTCTTGTTCCTCCACACGAGGGTTCCCTCACCCTAAAAACTCCCGTTCTGATAGCTGATCCTCATAGACTACCTGCTGGGGTAAGTGCCTTACACCCGCCTCAGATCCTCTTTCACAATTTCTTGAAGCTCTCAGCTCACGCCGAACACTCTCTGGAGTTTCCCCCCCGGTGCAGCTCCCATCCGGCCATGCTTCACTGGGCATCTCATGGTGACTGAATCTGGGAGCTTTAGAGCAACATTTGGCAGGGGAAGCACACTTGACTGATGGCATCAAAAAAGAAACTTTTTGGTTTGGTCCATAGAAATGATGGCACTCTTTATCCAGCATACCACTGTCAACTGGCAAAAAGCCCCGTGAGAAGCCGAAGTGTGATGATAAACGCTTGGATAAAATGTGCTCCTCATAAAACTGCATTGGAATGAATAAATCAATGAATCCCACAAGCAGAACAATTCTGAATAAAACCACACAATTTTAAAACATAACCAAACGAAATACACACAGAAGGAAAAAAGCATTAGCAAGAACCCAGTGCGATTATGTAATTTAGGAAGACAAAATTGCACAACTGCAAAAATGCACGTCATAAAGAAATAAATAAACTCTGTCACTTAAAATTGTAAATCAATACTGTGTGCTGTACATGTAGAGTTCTACAGAAAGTGATGAAAAAAACATAAACGTGTAAATTACAGCAACAATAAATACATGTAAATACGTACAGGATTGTTCTATTTATTGCAACAGCCCTGAACGGAAGTATATTTTTCAATTTTAATTAAGAGTTTAATTTAAAGGGAAATAATGAACACCAAGCAATTGCCTGCTATACCTCTTGAAGCAAATAGTATAACAAAGAGATCTAGTGTCCAAGCACCACCTAACATCAACATGAATAGCTTAAACAGTCATGTCAGTCATAATTGCCATAAACAGTCCTGGTTTACCTGGATGGAGGCTGCCAAGACAACTACATGCAGTGTCAACGTAAAGGATATTACAATAAAACAGAATTTAAAAATGCTTTTTACATCAGCAATGGCTAATACACCACATGAGGCCACCGGCTGACCTCTCTGACCTCTCTGACCGCTGTAGCTGTTTCATTTGTGGAAGTGAAGCATTAGTGTCATTACATCACTTTCCAGAACTTATGATCAAGATATGAATCTAAAAACAAAGAACATTCATAAGACAGGAATGAGCTATAATTCATTCTGATAACTATGATGTTTCCATCTTATATTATCATCTCACATTATTGGTATGACATAAGGTCCAAGCGCATGGCCAGTCAATAGTCTGTCCAGCAGGTGGCAATAAACATTTATGTACTTTGGAAAGTACAGTAGATTCGTAAATTTCGGCATTAGTAATAAGAATACAAAAATAAAATGAAATAGATTTTTTTCAGCAAATAGAAAAGTTACAGACGTTTCTGTCATGCGATACAATACATTTAAATATCACATTAGCAGTAAATGATTGAAACAATAAAATAAAATATTAATTAAAATATTTTTTTCTGGAAAAAAAAAAGCTGTGAAAAATGGAATGAAAAAGGCAACTTAATTTAAATATGTGTGCGTGGTGAGCAAAAATAAACAAACAAACAAAAACAATGTGTCTATGGAAGGGATTGAAATATTCACAGAAGCTATTGGAATGTGTTGAATTGGAGGACATAATACATTAGAAAATAGACAATTGCGTCTCTAAACTGCGCAAAAAAAAAGAAAAAAGAAAGAAATAAGTTTACGTGAATGGCATATTGCACGCTGAGCCCCACCTCCACATGGATCAAAACAGCTAACAAATTCATTGATCGCAATACATCCGTCCAATCGCATCGCGGCTCTCATGTCGTGTGTATCTAACGGCTGTTCTGATTGGGCGGATCAAGTGTCAATCAAAGCGAAAGCTCCGTCCACCTTCTGGACATCAAACCGCAGAGGAAAACTGCAACAGGGGCTAAACATAGGGGGGGAAAGTGTTACAAATCGTTTTTACAGTATCAGTGATTTAAACGCCTTTTTAATCGTAGGTTTCAAATAAGACCGTTTTTCCTGCTTTTCGACAACTTTTTTCCCTGTTTGGTGCGGCCGTGTGGGGATGGATGAGATGCGGCCTAGCAGCGGAGCAGCAGCGCACCTCGGCCTTGCCTCGATCTTTCCCCCGGGATTGCAGGCCATTTACGGGGAATGCAGACGTCTGTATCCCGATCAGGCGAACCCGCTGCAAGTCACAGCCATCGTGAAGTACTGGTGAGAGCATTCCTGTTTTATGTTGTTCCTTGACATGCGCACAAAATTAAGTTCAGTAAAACTGGATTTCTATTAAACTGTGGCATAGCTAGTTTTTACTATCATAACACTGAGAGGTGATCGAAGATAGTAATCAAATTTCAGTTAGTAGAAGCATTATTAAGAGGCAGATAACAAACTTTCAAGTGTACTTTTTCCATCTCAGTGACTCACTTTTTCTCCCATAATCCTGTTTTTCAGGTTAGGGGGTCCAGATCCTCTGGACTACATTAGTATGTACAGAAACATGGGATGTCCTGGACAAGATGTACCAGAACACTGGCACTATGTGAGCCTGGGTCTAAGTGACTTGTATGGGGACAACAGAGTTCATGAGTAAGAATGACAGACTATGAGATGATTTTCATTACATGATAATGTGGATACAGCAATACCCACTTCAACTGATATTCATATTTACAGTGTTTTCAAGTTTCAGCCGTTGAATGAACTGTTTTTGTATGAAGAGTTGTGTTGATGTAGGTTGGCAAGGATTTGATTTCAGCTGTACTCTGCTTCTTTATAGATTCACAGGTCAAGAGGGCCCAAGTGGTTTTGGTTTTGAGCTCACATTTCGCCTGAAGAGAGAAGCAGGAGAGACGGCACCCCCTACCTGGCCAGCTGAGCTTATGCAAGGCTTGGCCCGATATGTGTTTCAATCAGGTACTGTACCTGCAGTAGGCGTTTTATAATTCCTGGAAGTATTCCTTCTGTAATTTCTAAACAATGTAGCAGGGTTTTTTTTTCAGCTTTAACACAATTTAAATCATTTATTATATGACGTAAATGGCAAAAAATTCCTCATCGTTATTTCTCAGCCTGATAGTGTAAACCATTTATGCTTGCAATCTACACTTTTACTTTTTTACAGTTGTAATGCTCAAGCTTCGGTGGGACATGCAAATGTAAAATAAAGTTTGTCTTTGTATAATTTTAATACTGTAATATATTCAAGTTGAAAATGATTTCTAAGCTGTGTCTCAGGAAAATGAGACGCTGCAAAATATATATATTTTCCCCCATATTTCCGCGCACATGCATGCAGCTTGTAGAATCACACATCTTAATATGTGCAGGCTGTGTTTAAAATGTGCCTTTTTTTATTATTTTAGTGTTTTAGTGTAAAAATTGCAGGTCTGTACTCTATTGCATGTACTGCAGCATATTAGAGTTGCCAAAATAAAACGATACTTCGTTTCAATAGTAAAAATGTATTTATTACTCTCTCTCATGCAAATCATTTCCTCTGCAACAGAAAACACATTCTGTAGCGGCGATCACATTTCGTGGCACAGTCCTTTGGACAACAGCGAGTCTAGAATCCAGCATATGCTGCTCACGGAGGACCCCCAGATGCAGCCGGTGCAGACCCCGTTCGGTCACATCAGCTTCCTTCAGGTAAGGCCACAACAAGCCAGCGGTTGTTGACTGTAGGCTAATATAATTTAGTTTTCCTAATCGTTACTTCAGCCTTTGAGATCGATTTCAGACATGTTTGTATAGCTATTTAGGTTCGGCCGAGCCCTAATGTATATTTGGAGTAACCTCTAAGACGTTACATTTATTAACCTTGTCCTCCTATGCATGTGTCTCCTTGTGATCGGTGTAAATTAAGTTTTTCCTTCTGTGCTCATCAGATTGTGGGTGTTTGCACAGAGGAGCTGCAGGCAGCGCAGCAGTGGAACGGTCAAGGCATTCTGGACCTGCTGAGAGGAGTGCACATGTGAGTAATCCCACAGCCAGCCATGAGACAGGCCAAGGACATGCTCCTGCTCAGACGGTGGGAAAACTGCGTTAAAGAAACCGCAGGACTGATTTAACCAGCTGAGAAACTAAATGAATGCCCTTGATGTATCGCGTTGTTTCTGTGGCATTTATGGATGGCTGAAGTTTCAAGCTTGTGTTAAATTTACTGCAAGCAAACGTAAGAATAGGTGTGTCTTGTACTTGAACGATGTTTATTTTCCACTAAGTGGGTCAGGAGCTCTCATTTGATTTATTGATGTTTTAGTTTTTTTTTTCGTCAGTTCTGAATTTTGTCTTGTTTCTTCTGCTGCTGTTTGCAGTGCCGGGGGTCCATGGTTAATCACTGACATGAGAAGAGGGGAAACTATATTTGACATCGATCCACACTTGCAAGTAAGGCTTGATGTAGTTTGCATGTTGTTGAAAGGAACAGATCATCCTCACGAAAGTACTGTTTACCTTGATATTGTTGCTTGCTGCTGTTTGAAAAATGTCCAGATGTACTCTTTACCATATGACAGTTGTTCATGGTTATTTGCTCAAACTCTTCCTTTTTAAATATGATTTTAAATTAGATTTCAGTTTGCACGCAAATTTAACTTTAGTATTTAAGTAAATTATCAGTATTGATTGATATTGTATATTAGTTGGTCGAAATGTAATATGCTAGTATGAAATTGGGAAAAATACTGTTTTGGAATGAAGTGATTTACTTTTTGATTAAAAAAGAAAAGCATTTACTTTGATAAATAATACTGTAAAATAACATGAGAACAGTATCATTTATTGAGAGCTGAATTTTCTGTATTTGGTGCTCAAGAGGCATTCTTATTGAATGTAAATTACTTACTGTTTTTATATTTATATATATATATATATATATATATATATATATATATATATATATATATATACACTTTTTATTTTTATAGAGAAAATTTAGAATTTTATCATCAGCCATTTATTTGTTATTGAACCACATTGAGCATTTCTTCAAATAATTTCTTTAGATTTAGGGCCTTGTTAAGTGCATTGAGCTAAACGTGTCATTTCCTATGCATATTTATCCCCCGCTCTGTTTTTTTTAACACGTTTTATGTCTCTCAAGTAATGAATGATAATCATTCCTGGTGATTAAGGTCATCTGTTATAGCACATACTGTGACGCTTCAGGAGTGATGGGAAAAGATGGAGTGTAATTAAGTCTGTGGCTGTTAAACTCAACACTTCCACCTGCTGTTAGTCCTCTGCCCCCTCGCTCTCTGCGCTGAGATGGACACATGTCCAGCCACGCTGATCTCCTGCTGAACTGTGCGTTTGTCGATTGCTCATCCCAAGCAGGAACGAGTGGATAAGGGCATAGAGACGGATGGCTCTAACCTGAGTGGGGTCAGTGCCAAGTGCGCCTGGGATGACTTGAGCCGACCTCCCGAGGATGAGGACGACAGCAGGAGCATTTGCATTGGGTCGCAGCCACGCAGGCTGTCCGACAAAGGTGAGGGGTGCTAAGGACAAGCGCAGCCCGATGTGGAAAAACAAAACAACTCCTTATGCTTCAGAGATTTTGCATTGGTTTAAATAACTGTGATGTAGTCATGGGTATTTGTGTATTGTTCATACAGACACTGAACAGATTAGAGAAGCCCTGAGGAAAGGACTGGAGATAAACAGCAAGTCTGTCCTGCCTCCCATCAGCAGTCAGAGGCACAGTCACGACCGGCCACAGTAAGTCCTGCCCTTTCATGACAATTAGAGCTTCTGGACTGCGTGATTATACTGGTCAAGCGGAAGTATGGTTTACCCAGTGCTGTGACCTTAATTCTGGAAGTAGCAGGTTGAAGAGTTTGTTTCAGGACACCAAACTGCTTTGTTTTGCTCTGCCACCTGTTCGGGGACTGGATGGCATCTTTATGGTTTATGGCTAGGAGACAAAAGATGTTTGGTGCCAGGGCTGGGCACTATGACTGTATATACATAGTGTTATTCAGCGTGTCACCAGGTAGAGATTATGCTATATTGTTTATAGCACACGGGGCTGCACAAATAATCACATAAGTGATTGAAATTATGATTATGGGTGCTGGGAATCATGAAAAGTGATGTAGGTCTACCGCCATCGCTATTTTTTCAGTGGTTGAGCAGCGTAACATCACAAACATTTGGTTCTGTGCATAATTACGTAGATGTGAAAGTTGGTGGGGCTGGATTCATAGTATTGATTTTTTAAAAAAATTTTTTTTTTTTTGAACCGATATTTACATTTCAAGATCGATCTGTCAGTATGTTTGTTTTCAGTTGATGCTTGCACTATACTATATATGTAATGTTCTTCTCCCATCCACTAAGCGATCATCTCTTCAGCTTTAGTACTGATTAGGCCCGTATGACAGAATAAGCATGACTTTATATAAGAAGATATGTTGAAAGGATCATATTGAAATTTATTGTGTCTCAGTTGCAGGAAGATGCCTATTAAACATCTTGTAAAAGTTACATATACCTCAGGAAAGCCAGTTAATCACACCCTGATAGTAGCTGTTTATAAATAGCAAATAGCAATAAATAGCAATTAAATAGTTTACATTTTATATGACATTAATTATACTGACATAATTTATATTACATGTATATTAAATATTAAAATCAAGAAAGCCACTTTTAATTTTAACCTTTACTATTATGGTTGTATAGTTTATAGTACCTGATTTATATATTCATTCTAAATAAATTAATATAATATAATAAAATATGTCATTTTCCACCACTATAAATTAGTCTGTAAGCATGTTAATATTATTAGTATAATTGCTGAAAACCGCTTGTAATTATTAAACAAGTTTTCAGCATTCATAGATACACTTTCATAGATTCATAGTTCACTTGGTGACACAAAGATGAATACTTAGACATCCAATGTATACTGCACCCAAACGCCCAATGGATATTGCAAGAAAGCAATGTGGCAAAACTCTGCAAAATTAACTGATCATGAATGATATATATGTGATGCAGTACTGTTATATAAGGTTTTAGTCATGCCGCCCACCCCTATTTGGTGCACAGTTAAAAATGGCTTTTAAACAGTCCTGAAATTTTTAACGGAGTTTGGAATGGATTTCATGGACTTTGGTTGGTTTAACTCAACCGCTATATATATCAAAATCACTATTGGTTTGACAGCGGCTCAGAAGCCTGTCCAATATGCGGATAATTACCTGCAGGTATTTTTCAGACACAGCCTGTCCCTTCAATCTTTGTCCTCATGAGTGCTGACTCTTGCCAGCTGGCCTGCTATTGTACAGCAGTGTTACTAGCTCATGAAATTAGCTTCAAGTACCAATAGTATGCCAGTACAAATGTGCTTTTGAATTGGGTACTGTATATTATGCTAGACCGTCTTTAGACCCATGATTATTTGTGCTATTAGACATTGCCTGTAGTCTTCTTTTTTTATTTCTTTTTTTTTTTTATTAGGGCTGTGATGGTAGCAGTTAGCTGGGGTGACCGTTTTAAGCACTCCGTCCTCATCTCATTAAACGCTGTGCAATCCAGATCATCTCAGTACATGGTTTGTCTGGGTTAATCTCACTCACTATCCTGTTGTCTGCACCCCCTTGTTTTGCTCACGGCCCCCTGCTACTTGTAGCCCAGCCAGAGATTCAGACATACATCCTGGAGCTCGGCCCGACTGCCTGCTGAAATCGGTCGTGTTGCCTGTTCCAAATAATCATGATGAATGAGAAACATAATGCTGAAGTGATGTACAGTGACAGTTTTCTAATAAAGCACTTCACTTCTGTACATACTTTCTGTATTGAGAGGAAAATGATTTCAGGCCTCTGCACTGACTGAGGATCATAAAGAATTTAACAGTTCTGGTTCAGATTCCTTTTAACGTTTCCAGTTTCATTACCGATTCTTTTAGTACTTGTGATCAAGTCGTTGTGTTGAATTTCAAGTTTGTCATGATGAAAGTAATGACTTGCCATTTCAGTAAGTTATTCATTTACTTACCCCCTTTGATTGATTCAAACATATTTTGTTTTACTAAAAAGCAGCAGCTCATAAGATTAATTAGTTGGGGAATTTGACTACTTTGGTCGACAATGTATGTTTGTCACAATATTCAGCAGCCATGCTAGTTAAAGAAGCGTTAAATCCTGTATGCAACTTATTTGCTCCTACTCTTTAATAAAGCAGTCAAGTTAGCATTATGCACACTTAACTGACACTTTCAAGACGTGCGTCATGAATTTATTTATTTTTTGTCAGTTGTTGATCAGTCGCTCGACCTGCGTTTGCCACACTTGCTCCACTGATGCGTCTGACCAACATTTTGTGGCTAAAAGGCCTCACAGTAGCAACTGAATTAGATATGTAGATGCATTTAAAAGGAGCTTTTCCAATCTTTTCAAAGAGGGAAAGTTCACTTCCCTTACTACTTTTTTTTTTAAGTGGCTTTTGGAAAGAGTAAAATTAGTGGTAAATGCATTCATTCACTTCGCTGTGGTACAAATCTGCCCCTAATTTCTCCATAGACAATCAGTTGGACATTTCCAGACCCAGCAGATATCAAGGTAAGAGCCAACTACAAGTGAAACTGAAACTATTTCTCCAACAAATGGGCTATGGAGACTATTCTTCTTTATTCAGCTTTGAAAACGGGGTGTTCAGTGCAGTGTCTGCAAGTTACTTTTTGTTACAACAAAATGGAAGCGCAAAACTCTGCACATTTCTTACTTAAAAGTATTTAGACACTACAATGTATAATTAGCATTGGACATCAATATTTGGAACATATCTGGTATTTAAACGTTAGCGGATCAGGTCGATAGTTACGTGGTTGTCTAATGCAATGACTTTTAAATAGTTCAAATGTGGCTCTTGGACACATTGGATACCCTCATTCTGTTTTTTTCTTATTTATCTTTTCCCCTCTTCTGTTATCCCAGGAGCCGCAAGGACAGTCTAGAGAGCGAGAGCTCGGCTGCTATTGTCCCTCATGAGTTGGTGCGAACACGACAGCTGGAAAGCGTGCATCTGAAGTTCAACCAGGAGTCTGGGACTCTTCTCCCACTGTGCCTCAGGTAGGGAAGAACTCTTTTTTTGAGTGTACTTGCGTGTTTAAAGGTCATTTGCCATACATTCTCTTGAAATCTTGTTGGAAACTGTCCTATTAATTCGGTTCAAATTCAGCTCAAATTAATGATTGAACACCTCTGATTGGTCATTAATTTTTTTATTTTGTTGGCATTTTTGTCCCGGGCCCCTCTTAATTTCCAAACCTGAAAACCATTTTGCAGAGGCATGAAGTTTATGACTGTGGCCAGTGATTGTGATTTCAAAAGTGAGAAATAAATATGCGCATTGTATTAGCGTGCTGATTTGCACTGTTCATATTACAATATTTTACAGTTTACAAACAACCTGAGCTCACTGAAATGCTAACAGCTTGGATATCGCAGGCACTAAAAGAGTGGGATATGAGTTTTATGTAATCTCCTTGTTTGGACAGAAACAGAGACGAGGCTCACAGAGAAGCCTTTGTTTAAAGTCCAAGTCAGAGCAGGGGGAAAGTGAACGTCAGGTTACTTTAGCCTTTGATATATCCCGCTTGCGTGTTAACAACACTTATCGATGTCTGCGTAAATGATTAATTCAGCTTTTTTTTCTTTTGAATCTTTTCTTGTAGAGGTCGTCTGCTCCATGGCCGACATTTCACATATAAAAGCATTAATGGAGACACGGCAATCACCTTCGTGTCCACTGGGGTAGAAGGAGCCTTTGCCACAGAAGAGCATCCGTATGCTGCTCATGGACCATGGTTACAGGTAACAGACATGAATTACTAGTACATCTCAATTTTCAGGACATGTCTCGTTTTTGGTTGAACGATTTCTTTAAAGTTCAGTGTCGTTCCATGTTTGACCCCCTACTTTAGATACTACTTACTGAGGAGTTTGTAGAGCAGATGCTAGCTGACGTTCAGGATTTGAGCACCCGTGAAATGGTAAGATTTTCGACCTCGCGTTAAGATCTTTCACTGGTTTCGTGAACTTCTCAGTGTTTTTAAAATGCTTTATATATCTTTACCCTCTCACCCAGTCTAAGCTGCCGAAAGAGTACAGCTGGCCCGATAAGAAGCTAAAGATCTCTGTCCTACCAGACACGGTGTTTGACAGCCCACTGCAATAAGACTGGGAGCACACTGTCCCTGATTACAAACCCACAACTACAGAAAGGAGCTCAGCTCTTTTGCCAGGCTCATGTGCCTACAGACAGCTGAAGAAAACAAGACATTCAGACACTTCCCCTTTTTCCCAGAGAGCATTGTAGAAGATTGCATGGCAACACAAAACATTTTTACATGTACAAGATTGTCCGTTATACCACTTGTCTTTGCATTGGTCTACCTATTCACTCTTAAGGAAAAAATGTTTTGTTTTTCTGGTCTCAGTTTAAAAAAACAACAAAAAATCTTGTTGAACGTGTGCAAGCACTGGTGCCTTTATTCACCTTAAAATAGACTGAAGTTACATTTTAAAAGAAAATTTGCTCTTCTAAATCCTGCTTGTAATGTGAAGAAAAGCATACAAAGCATGCTTTTAGGCATGTTTATCAAATACAATGTGGTTTTACTAATTTGCATTTACAAAATACAGCTGTGCCTATTTAAGGTTGATGATATTTGATAAGGTCATTTAGTTTAGTCAGTTTACCTTCACAATACCAAAGCCTGTACAGAATAAGTGTTTCCTAAACTCGTGTCCTATGTAAAGTTGAGAAGCACGAACTAGTTCCCTGATCTTTCTTTTGTTTTATTTTTATTTTAACTATTTTACTTGTATTGAACTTTATTTCATTTGACTTTATGATTGCATTCCAAGCCTCTTTATAGGGAAGCAAGCTAATTGGTTCCTGGACAGCAATCTCTTTTCTAGATTTGTTATTTTTGGGATGTGTGCTCGATAATATAGGTCAAAGTTTAAAAAGAAACCTCTATTAGTGCTTTTGAAAAGATGAATTTAATTAGCGTACTGCCATTTTTTTGTATTCTGGAGAATCACTACACTGCCTGTGGTTTTGTTACCCTTAAGTGCATTAAAGTTATTTACAGAAATCAGGATGTTTGTGATGATTTTGATGATGCAACCTGAAAAAAAATGCCGTTTTACTTTTGCACATAATCATTCTTAAACATTAAATGATACAGTATTTTCAGATGACAGCCAGGCAGCGAGATTCCTTGTAGATAACCAGCAAGTCTGCCTCTGACTATAATCTTTGTGTTTTGATTCTGTCTCTTTTATGTCCCAGTGTACATTTCCTCTTTGCATGTGGAATAAGTAACAGCAGGCTGGTGAGATAATGAATGGTACATTCAAACTCTTTAGTTCTAAAGCCCAGAAGAGAATTTGCCTTATGGGTCCCACTTCCAATGTTTACATGACATTGCTATTTTATTGTAAATTGAGTAGAATGAGGTATGTGGGTAATACTTAAGACCACTGTACATGACATGCACCAATTCCCCAAACACAAATTCTGAACCAGCTGTGTTTTTAATAAGTACATCTTGTAGTTTTTTTCCTCTAAATAAATAATTGAATGTTCCTGTGCTTCTAAAGCCATCGCTATTGGGAACATTCGCTTATTTACCGGAAAGAAACTACTTGATTTTAAAGCTTACCAAAAAAAAAAAAAAAAAAAAAAAACTAGAGGTGTGTCCCTTTAAACCAAGCCCCGCCCCTGCTTCGTAACCCCTCCCACTTTCCTGTATCAAGTCCGCGCCGATCACGTGACCAGGGAAGGGGGGAGTATGTGAACTGTATCCTGAGTTGCAGTCCTTTGCCTGCATTCCTCTCATCTAGGATTAGCTTGAAAGGAAAAAAAAATCATAAATAATAACAGACGCAGATTGGAATACGGCGCTGAAGCATCTGCTTTCAATCGGGACTAACGCTTTAAAGGACGCGATACCCCTGGATGATCGCAGAACTGGATCGGTTCGCTTTACGCGAAGCGTCTATATAAAGGGCATACAAATGAGAGGAAAAGTAAATAGATACGTCGTTTTTAATTCGCGTTAAACAGGAAAACAAGATGGCTGATGAGCGATAACAAGGGCCAAACGATATCGTCTCCTTTAAGAGCAACAAAGGTATCTGGCTTTAATACATGAATATTTCAGGCGAGTTAGCGTCGTCAAAATAAAATACATGACATTAGGCTCCAAAAACGGACGCAATCCGTCTCTGCCGAGCGCGGCCAGGTAAACATCAGGCGAAACATGGACAGGGACCGGGCTGTGGATTATTCTGCAATGTTTAACCAACACAGATAGCGAGGGAATAGCTCCGGTCATGATCAAATCGCAGCTCGTCGCGGTTTAACGCTACGGGAGCACGTCGGCATGCATGTACGCGCGTCAATTGTGTGTTCATTCAAAGTCGCGTCGCTATAACAGATGAAACGGTCTTTCTAGCTCCACCGGCTGCCTCTCTTATAGTTGTGGGAGACCGAAACCCCGTCGATCTGGTGTTACACGAGCGGCACCGAGGCTCGGGTCTACTTTGTTATAATCCCAGCGGGGCAAATGTCATGTGCCCTGGGCACAAATCAACCGCGCGATCGACCGCTTCGGTGAAAGACGGTCCGCTTTCGAAACGACGTTCAGCGCAACTTGTGGCGTCACCCTTTTCCTGTTTTAAACCGCTTTAAACGACGATACGGTGTTTACCGTTGGATTTAACCGATCTTATCCTCGCCGGGACGGTGTCGTAGCCTTTAACCAGCAGTTCGAGTTATCTTTCAGCGGATGGCTAGGCTGTCAGCGAGACGTTTAACGCGCGCCCCGTCCGTCTCCGGGGTTTGTAATCGGAAATAGACGCGCGATTGGTTCGACCGAGTCTTTTTATTTTAACGCATTCACGCTCCCGCGCGTTTAACGATTCGTAAACGGCGTCGTTTACGGGGTCCCCGAGAAGTAGCGTGCAATAACGGCGCTCGCAGGCGATTTTGGTATATCGTTTGGATATATATTTTCCGATGGTGGCCAGCGTTTAGTTTACAGTCGGACAAAGCCCAGAACGAAGGCAGAAATAAACGTGCCACCGTTTGGACCACGGACAACTTTATTATTGCTGTTGTAATAAGCGCTTCGTTACTGCTCGTCGTTTCTTACTTTCAAGTCTATTAAAAGATACAAAGTTCGTAAAAGAAACGCAATGATTAAAATATATATATATTTTAATAACTGAGTCGGTCAAGTAGTTTTCTTTCGCGTTTGGGTCGCCCTAAAATATGCCATAATCGGTGCGTTTTATTTAACGGTTGTCGTTTGTGGATAATTTTTTTTTTCTAGGCGTCTTTCGTTAAAACGGAACGCTGAACGCCTGATTCTTCCTCTCACGCCCGCCTGTGGTATTTGATCGCTGACTAACTTTGCCAGGAGCACAAACGCTCCCCTGGCATGTTCGGGTCTGATCGGCAGCTGTTTCTCCGGGGCTTCTGCGCTCGCGCGGCCTTCTTCGACCGAGCCAACACCTGGATCTAGCTGAAAGAGTTGCGAGGATGAGCCAGACCTTGTCGGGACGCCGCTAAAACCTGATGCTTTGGATCGACTCGAAACCGGATGTCTGATCAACTGCTTGAGATGGCCGAGAACTGGCGGAACTGCTTCGAGGAGGAGCTCATTTGTCCCATTTGTCTGCACGTGTTCGTGGAGCCCGTGCAGCTGCCGTGCAAGCACAACTTCTGCCGGGGCTGCATCGGCGAGGCCTGGGCCAAGGACGCGGCCAACGTGCGCTGCCCCGAGTGCAACCACGCGTACAGCCAGAAGCCCAGCCTGGAGAAGAACATCAAGCTGACCAACATCGTGGAGAAGTTCAACGCGCTGAACGTCGAGAAAGCTCCGGCCGTGCTGCACTGCATACTGTGCAGGCGAGGGCCTCCTCTGCAGGCGCAGAAAGTGTGTCTTCGTTGCAACGCGCCGTGCTGCCAGTCTCACATCCAGACGCATCTCCAGCAGCCCTGTCCCGCTCCTGGACACCTCCTGGTGGGGGCCGAGGAGGTGCGGGCCTGGAGCTGCCTGCACCACGACGAGTACAGGCTCTACCACTGCGACGCGGAACAGGTGGCGGTCTGCCAGTACTGCTGCTTCTCCAGATGCGCGCCCAACCACGGCCACGCGGTGTGCGACGTGGAGGTGCGACGCAACGACATCAGGGTGAGTGCTTGACCTTCTCTGCAGGGGTGTAACGACACTCCCCGTGCGTCAGGGACCGTGCATTAAGTTGACCCGGTTAAATAAATTCACAGCCCCGGTAAACGCGTGGGCCCCCTAAGGTAGCGCGGGTTTACCAAAATAGAGAATCATTATTGCAGCGTTTCGGATACGTTTGAGTGAAGCGGATTATTGAAAAGCGGAGGGCGGGGTTTAATCGTTTGAGGCTGGACGGAGGCAGACCGATGATTGGACGGATCTTGCGCGCGTCATCAGAGGGGATTCTTAATAAGGAAACTGTTTGAGAATTCTAAAGGATTCTAAAGTAGATTCAAAATTAAACACGTGTATTGTGTGCACAGATTAATTATTAGCACAAGATCTCTGAGAAGCGTGTAGGCATTTTCAATGATCTTTTCACTTAAATCCGACACCAACATTAAAGTTAAGTTATGCTTTCAGTCATTAAGATCTTCGGCAACAAACTGCTTTTCTGTATTTCAGTCAAACAGATTTTACATATTGATGCTCTAGCATTATTTTTCATCAGAAGTGCGCCAACACTGCTGACAGATTTACCTGTTAGATCATCCATGTTATGTGCATGAAATAGACACTGCCATTGACAAAACACATCAGACTAAGTACTAAATAAATTACGGCCTTCCAAAACTATTTTGGCCAAAGCCATACATTCATGTTTTTTTTTTTTTGTTTCATCCAAATATTTTTCATTGCCACAATTTAAAATGTCAGAAAGCCTCTGAAACCTGGTTTTATTTAATATAATGATATTGTAGGAAATGTTAAATTATTATTTTTTTTTAATAACATTTCATTGTTCATATTTATTATCTATTTATTCTGTAGCAGTAAATAGCAGAGGATCTACTTTTCTTTAGTAGAAACTAATATATTTACACTGTAATACGGAACGATTTTGGCAAATGAGGAGCAAAATTTTGCCGTAATTATCAAAAAAACCTCAATTAAACGTAATCAAAGCACCAAGGACTTGAAAGGACTGAACTTCGTCTCCCTAATCAGTTTCATGATTTGTTCATCATGAGAGGACGTAGTGGATATGGACGGGGCGAGGAGTGAACTCCCTTTCAAAGGCTGAAGCAATCACTTCCTCTTGAAACATTAGCTGTGCTGGAACATGAGTTTTATGCTACCATTCCTAGATACTTCTGTCATATCCTGAGTCTCTCTGCCCTGTCAGCTGAATGTTAACACCGGTATAATGAGACCGTCAACACTCCTCAGAGCGAGAAACATCGGGACTTCTGCTTTATTAAGTTAACAGTGACTAATAGCCTCAAAGTGAGTTAGAACAAGCATGAAAATACTAGCTTTAGCACCATTTGTAATGTTCGCATAGCCCAGTTGTTGAGGGGAAGTAAAATGGTTAAATATGTTCATTAAGTTTTCCAGCTTAGAATCAAAACTGTATTATTGAAGTAATTCGTATTCTAAAATAAGCTAAAAAAAAAAGGAAACCTATACTAAAAAGATTTTTTTGGGCTCCAAAGAGGTTTATTGTCAGAGTGCTTGATTTGAAATGTTCACTGCATATGCCACCTACACATCTTTGCTTCTTTCCTGCGAGACTGATTGCCAAATAGCAGAAAGAAATAATGAGCTCGTCCATAAAACAGGCTTTACAGAGTAGCACTTCACAGAGGAATACTTATCTTGTTTGCTTTGTAGACGAGTCTATTTACATTGCCTTATCATGTTAAAAATGTTTTATATCTCAACATCAAGCTGTTGAATACTGGAAAATTGAATGTCTGATAATCATATACTGGCAAATGCATACAGCGGGGTCTTAAAGTCCACTTAAATTGATGTAAATGGAGAAAAGCAGATTTCTCAGTAGGTGAATGTGTGACATTGATCGTGTGACTCTTTGTCCAGAGGTTCTTCTTTGATTGAAGCTCTTTGGATCGTCTTAAATCAAGCTGGACAGCATGATTTTTTTTCCGAAAACTTAATGTGGCTCGAGTGCAGCTGCCATTAAAGCAAAAGAGAGATACAAAGGCGATTTAGAAATTCATGTTCACTTATACTTTTACTCAAATTGTCATGCTGATAACATCATTTGTAACGGGAACCGATTGTGTATTTTGTAAAGACGTCTTTCTGTTTTCATTTCCTGCATTTATTAGTCTCGATCCCCAAAGCTACTTATTTAAAGCTTCGTTTTGCCTATCAATTAAAGTGAGATGGATATGCTAATGAGAAAATAAGCTGGGACATTCTGCAGTGTAAGATGTAGGAGTGAAAAAACTCGCTGTTCCTTCAGCTGCCTCCCAGAATAATGAACTGTTGTGAGGTGAGCTGCTGCTGGACTTGGCAGGGACGACTTCTGGATGCGTGGAGGAATGCTTTTTAGATGGCCAATGTGTCATGGCTCCTAAAGCAGCCAAGTGTCTGTAAAAGGAGGGGGGGGGGAGAGAGGGAGGAAATGGACACAAGGCTTGCTCTACCCACAGCTGCTGTTGAAAGACACACACATCCCTCTGTTCTTTCTTTCGCAAGTGCATAAATTTAGAGAGTGTGACTCAAGTGGTCCCACAGTAAAACTGCCTGGCCTTCTTTGCTCCCTCGCCTCTTGTTCAGGAATAGGACGTGGGTTCCAGGCAGACACAGGAAGGGAGTGACCTCAGATCCCTCTCTGCTCCGTTCCCAATAATCCGCCTCCTGTTTGCGGGATGACATCATGGGAGATCCGATGGAGGATCACCCCGCTATCTCTTTTCCTCCTCCTTTCTTTTTTCCTTTATGGCAGGGGTCCGCTTGAAACCCGGACGGTCCGATGGCTTCATAACTTCTGCGTTTTTTAAATATAGGACACGAGCGACAAGGAATTATGTGCGGATGCCTGACTCGGCCCACATTTGACCATTTTCTGCAAATTAGTCATGCTCCGAGTTGGACCGGATCATTCGAAATGTAATTGTCCTCCAGATTTTTGCTCTAGAAAGACTCGGAAATTGATTGTGGTGTCACTGAATAATTTGAGAGGCCATTCTTATCACACCGCTGCACGCAGGCAAGCCCGGACAGCGTTATGTGACTCTCGCAGGCGGCCTTGAGAAATGCTCGGCACAGTCGGATGACTTCAGATGTTTGGAATCACAGGCATATTATTGTGAAAGTGCTGAATACCATTCACTCTTTTTGCACCCGTGACATGTAAGTTCTGCATAGGATCACATAAACACGTAGTCATTTGGAGAGTAGCGTTCTGGAACGAACTGCATAAGCAAACCCTGAGCGAAACGAGTCTAGTAGGAAAATAAGAGGATGCGGACTAGTAAGTACGCTCGCCTTATCAGCTAGACATGTTGCCGGCGGTGTGATGGCGATTCGTCTGGACAAAGCCGTCGCTGCTGCAGATGAATGCACGATGTGATTACGTGGAATCAGTTCGTACTGTAATATGGTGCTTTGCTTCATCATGCTGGGTGCCACGCCATTTCCCATTGGCATCATGCCTCCGCCAAGATAAACAGACCTCTTTAGTGTTTTCCACGATATTAGATAAACTGTACAGATTTTACTACAGGTCGAAACAGATGTCTGTTTTATTACAAAAGTAAGATGTGCATCTTTAAATACGTCAGCGTTTATTCAGTGATAGATCTTTATCACCGTTCCTGTAACGCTAGCTCCTGAAAATAACAAATACATACAAATATACCTAACATTTTTAGTTTTTGTACCGTTTTTCTTGTACTCATTATTCTGTTATTCTTAGAACAGTGATAAAGAAACGCCATGTCTGTGAACGGGACGCTGGCAGAGCGAGGCCACTGTTCGCTACGAGGAAACTATAGGAAGAAATATATAAATGTTAGCGTACTACTAAAGGAACCTGGCTGTCTTCAGAAAATGCATTAGTCATCAAAACTTTTCTCCTCCTTTTACCTTCATATAAAATAGTATTTATAAGCACAGTACTGCCTGTTTACAGCTGTAACCTAGAAAAGGCTTCATCGCTCCTGTGTTGCTGTCAGAGAGTGAATGTGAGTCTCATTCAGCCCTTCTGCTCTTTTTGTTCACGCAGGTATGTTTATGTAGCATAGTTTTATTTAGCTAAAGTCAGACTTTTCTGTTTTTCTTTAAATCTTGAAATTACACGGTCTAATTCAAAAACAAGCGCTCATAAAACTTGCGTAGCATCTTTGTTTCGACTTTGAAATGTCCCTAATTTCAAAGTGGCTACAGACAGTTTTGCATGTTGTAGAGCCAATACACAATAAATACATTTGCTTAAATAATTGGCAGTCACTTTCTGAATAAAGCAATTTGCCAGGAAGTGAAAGGCCTCAAGTTGGAATCTGAGTTTTGTTTTTCTATCAGTTCTTCAATAGGCAGATTTTTTTTCTGTCATAAAGGCCAAAGTCAGGGATCTCAGAAAGCTTAAAAAGGTTGGTGACGCCACGCGTTGTTGTATTTTGAGACAAACTGGATGGTAAACAATTGCAGTTCGGTAAGCAAATCAGATGTTGATTCAGTACCCACTCTTTCTAATTAAGTGATTTCTTTCAGGGAAGGATTTGTCAGGCCATTGTTAAACTGCTAGCTTGTGATTGTGTGATTCTTTTAAAATGATTAATTCAAACAAATTGCAATTTATTTGTGGTAGTGGTGGTGAAACGGAGTGCAGAAAACGCTTGTGTAAGCATATAGAGCTCATCTAAAAGTTAGGTTGTTGAATATATAGAGGTGTTTTATACATATAGTAAGCAATTTCCAGATGATTGAGAAGGTGGAAGATACAGTTCTGTCAGCGATTCCAAATAATCTTTTACATAGATTCAGTTATATAGTATGATTCTGTCCTTAGTTACAATAGAAGAGGTCAGTTAGGCTTTATAAAGCAAGTATGTTGTATTTCACCTTTAGGAGATCAATATAAATGTGATATCAGATGTTTTAGTTTCTATTCATTATTAACATTACTATGTAGCAGTCTAGTTCTAGTTCACTTTTTGCAACAGTTAATTAAATATCAGTTCACCATCAGAGTTTGTGATAGTTTTTGTTGTATACAGATCAAGACCTTTTAAAGCAGAACAGGCCTCACCATTTAAGAGGGAATTGTAAAAATTAAATAGCGATCCACCGAAATGGCCCAAGCCATTTTTTCCCATATATTTTGCCGAATTTCTTCTTCATTGAATAAATTAAATAGCCAAAACATTTATTAACTAAACCATTTTTTAATTAACATTTAAAATATATATATTATAACTACACCAACAAAGCGCAATTTAACTTAAAATAAATAATTTGTGACATTTTTTTGAGACCCCATTCTTGAATCAGGTATGTTTTTTTTTTTTTTTTTCCTTGCTGAGCAGATGTTTTTCTTTGAAAACATTGAACAATATTACAGATTCCAGTTTGAACGCTATGCATGAGTGATATAGTAAATGTATTAATAGAGATCTTGTTGTTATTATTATTGTCTAATACGCCGCGAGCTTGTGCACGTTTCAATATGCTACGTCCAACTCCTTATCCGCGTTTTAGAAAACAAAACGATGTGCAGCCATTTCGCGAAATCATTCATCAACCAGCAACAGCCATACTTCCTCTCCTCATAACAGTCTCTCAGACACTTTTAAATACTTATTCACTGCCGACATGTTTGCTCCATTAGTGCGCAACTACATTTGATCGCATCACAACATTGTTCGGCATAATTTATTCTGTCTTTTCGGTCGCCGAACATTCAGTGCATATGTAATATTAAATGTGCTCCCTACATAGGTACTTTTCATGATAGGTTAGTTTTATGTCACGTAATGGTTTATGAAACCTATCTAATAGTTCTCACCACAGATACTCTTTCTTATAGCACAGAAAGGTCACTGTATTCATGAAAAGTGTCAGTATGCATGTAGGATGTGTCTATACTGACCTTTCTTTGAACAGATCTGTACTCTCATCTGTTTTATGAAATCACGTACCGTTTATTTGGAAATCTTTTTGGCCGTGATTATGAATGAATGCCGCAAAGCACACGTGAGGTTTTGTCCAGTTGTGAGTGTATTTGGTGCATTAAAAGTTATCACTACGCAATCATAGCACTGTGCAGTTTGCATATTTCACATACAGCTGCCAGGATGCCTGACCTTTGTCTTTGCTGCGAATGTACGTAGGTTGCTTTTGAGTCATTTACAAACTGCAGAAATAAATCAACTCGATCCAGCATTTAGCTGTGAAATTCACACACGCCCCTCACATAACCCCACAAAACCAGATCATTCTGGTCTCAGTCTGAGCTCGAGTCGTCTTCACCTTTAAAAGCTCAAGAAAGCCATCATCAGGCGTTGCGTCGCTGCAATTAAACGGCTCACATTTATCACGGAAACCGTTCATTGTCTGTCTGTAGAAGTCTGTAGATTCTTTAGACGCTACCTTCCGTGCTCCCAATCAAAAGAGACCGACAGATCGTATCTGCACATCTGCGTGTTTTAAAATGAGAAGCGCTCACACGGATCTATAGCACACGGATACATTCATCTGCACGCCAACAGTTTTACCGAATTAAAAACGTTAAGCAAAAAGGTCCCCTTCTGGCTGCCGTTAAGCTAAATGGCACAAAGGAGTGCAGTAATTTGCTGTAACTTCCTGCTGATGTGTTGCGTGAAGCTTTGGCCATTGTCGAACTGAAGATGTACAGTTTCCTGTACTCGTAACCGTGTGTAATCAGTGACTCAGTCTGATACCGCTGTTGACACAGCGCTCAGCTTCAGTATGTGAGGGCCGAGTCATGGTACAGTCATCTGGTAAAAACTATCGATCTGTTCCACTCCGTAGTGAGCTGTTCTGCTGCCTTTAACGACGGCACGCTAACTGAAATGGAGCGCTCTGCGCGGGCAGCAGCTTTGCTCGCCGCACAAACAGATCTCCTCGCGCTAAGCTCAGGAGAGTTTCAGTTACAGTCGTCTTTGGATTTGGCACGAACGTGCTGCTGAGTGAACGCACATATCATGTGCATCAGTACTTTTTGGTAACAAGTAAATGAAGTAGTTTTGTAATCGACACTTCGTCTCGGATTTGTTAAGAGAGTGCACTGCATTGAGATTACCTTCTCTGTAAAGGATGATCCTCAAAATATTTGTATTTTATTGGTAATTCACAAATAATAACATAATTTAATGAAAAGATAATTAAGCTTTAACAAGCTCTTGTTAGCTGAAAATAGTTTTTGAAAGTACCCCTTGAGGTTACAGTAAGGTGTCATTTGTTAAAATTAGTCAGTGTATTAACTAACATGAACAAACAATGAACAATACGTTTGTTACAGTATTTATAAATTTTTATTTCATAAAAATACAGTCGTTCATTGTTAGCAAATGCTAATTCACAGTGCATTAGCTAATGTTAACAAGCACAACTCTTGCTTTTAATAATGCATTAGTAAATGCCGAAATTAGCATTAACCAAGATTAATAAATGCTGTAGAAGTATTGTTCATTCTTATAATAAAAAAATTAAAAATAAAATAAAACGTTTAGTGTTTTGATTGTTGTTTAAAATGTACAATTTGGGCATTTTATGGCGTTGTAATTGTTTTGTATCTTATTGTGATTTAAACTGCCGTAGATCTCATAAGAAAGCATCTTTTTGCTGCTGCTGAAATGTGCAGGTAAAGATATGTTTTAATATCAACGTTCATTATTGTTTTTAATTTATAACGGATAGCGGTGGTATTGGTGACCATCAGAGGAAACATTTCCTCTCTCATCAGTCACATTTACTTTTTTTTTTTTTTCCCCCGCTTCTTCGTACATACATCTGCAAGTCAAAAACCAGAGATTGGTTTGTTTGTTTGTTTCCATCACTTATTTCCTATCGCTCAAGTTCACCGATTGGTGAATCTTTCTTCATAATTGTGGGTAATGTAGTGCTTCATTGTTAATTTGCCATTTTAACAGATTTGAAAAGGGGAAAAAAAAGATGACTTGTTAGCTCGGAGCCCATGTCTGTTGCTCTACGGAGAAAATGAATGTGATTTTTACTTCCGCACTGTTGCGCTCTATCAGTGTCCATGGTGACCAGTGACCGCTGTTGCCAGTTGACTGTAAAGATGCTGTTTGTTTGCCCGGCACCCATGCAGGGGTTTGCAGGAGCCCGGGTTGCCGTAGGCCTCAAGAATGTGTCTGCTCTCATGTGACCTATAGATCCTGCAGCGGTCCCGTGCACATCTCACTATGCTGGGATAACATGACAATCTGTCACTGACACTGAAAGAAGCCTGTGCAAACAAAGGGAGAGATAGCGAGCAAAATGAGAGGCAGAGGCGGCCTTGCCCCCTCACGCTCTGCTTCAAATTTCCACACTTATTAATGCGCACACTCGTGCATGCACAATGTGTGTTATTGTTGTCATGACAGCTGCATTCTCCTTTTTGCGGTCGGCCCATTGCATGTTGCATGGACGTTTATGTGATTAAACGACTAAATTGTCTTGTTATTCAGCGTCCTGTGGACTTTGGTGTGGTGAGGTGCAGTGTTCTTCTCGTGGGCATGTGAGACCGAGTATAAAGGGGATTATAAAAGCTTCAGCACACTGTCAGGCTTTGATTTGGCTGGGGGATGGGGGAGCTTTGGGGTTAGTGGCTTCCTCTGAATCCAATTTAAAACCTGTCCAGACACCTAATAGCAGGCAGAATCACAAAGCAAACGTGCGTGTGCGATTCTGATGAATTAGCCTCATTGCCGACATGTTTTGTTTTCCTCATTTGCCGTAATAAGATTTTTTTTTTTTTTTTTTTGGATGTCATAGAGAGGGCCTGTGAGATGTTTGGGTTTGGAGTAGATGGAGAACGTATTGCTTTTGTTAGCTTGGGTTGGAATTTAAAATAAAAAAAAAAATCTAAAAATAGTACATAGTTCAGTTGTTGCAGTGCATTGTGGGAATGTTTTTTGCTCTGATTTCATATTTTAATCATTATCTTTCAATGAAGATGGTGTTTAATGTAGTGATCTTCCACATTTATTCATTTTCTATTTATGTCACTTTTCAGAACTTCACATAAAATGAATTGCCATTAATCGCTTACAAAATAAAAGCTTTTGTTTGCATATTATGTGTGTGTTCTGCGCATATTTGATATTTATATCTAAATGCATGTACATATTTTAAATGTTATGAAAAATGTTATGCTTATGTGTAATATAAATGATGTGTAATATAAATATAGACATGTAAATGCATGTAAATACTTTCAAAATATATACTGTGTATATATACATAATACATGTACACAGAACACATTATACAAACAAAAACAATGGCTTAATGTTAATCAGTGTTAATTGTAAATAACTGTTTGACTAATAAAAGGCTTTTATCAAGCACCTAGATCAGAGGTTCCCTTTTTGTGAGCTGGACCGGACACTTTATTTAGATTTTGATGTGTACACACACACACACCTAGAGAGGTGGGGGTCCTAGGGAGTGCGTTTCTTTTGTTATTTTGAGTTTGGCTTGAAATGAGAAATATTTCTAAAAATAGTTCATGGTGCAGGTGATCCCTGATCCTGGAGTTGTCTGTTTTGTTGAGCTTGACAGATCGTGAATCAGTGGAAAAGGGTTTGATTTGTGTTGTTTTTCCCTCTCTTCAGCATATGTTAATGAAGCAGCAGGATCGCATTGACGATCGAGTGAAAGACATCGAGGAGCAGCTGTATAAGTTGGAGTCTGACAAACTGCTGGTGGAGGTAAGGAGATGTTGAAGGGAGCTTGCACACACACGCTTCTGTCTTTCCCTGTCTATCTGTCTGCATGTCTCTCCCCTCACCCTCCTCTGCAGC
Source organism: Puntigrus tetrazona (assembly GCF_018831695.1). Lineage (NCBI taxonomy): Eukaryota > Metazoa > Chordata > Actinopteri > Cypriniformes > Cyprinidae > Puntigrus > Puntigrus tetrazona. Next base: position 6,121,665 of record NC_056711.1, on the reverse strand, counting down.
TAATGAATATGTAAGAGGCTGTTTTTTGGTATGACATTGGCAGCGTCTGTGCTTAAGCCTTGTGTAGACCTTTTCTCCCTGTCTGCAGTTTTATTTTTGTTGTTTAAGGAAAATGAATTAGACAAGTATGTCGTACTACAAAACAGTACTGTCGGGGAGAGGTCTGGTCTAAGTCTCCATGTTTCGGATTTCAATCTCTATTGGGTTTTACAGCATCTGCTGGTCTTCCAGAGATCCTCACAAAAATAACAAAATAAAGAGAATTTAAAAAAACGAGTAAGAAATGGCGTAATAAAATCGAAGGATTCTGATGTAGGAAGCAATCCAATCATAAAAACCTTTTATTTAACCTGCATACAAGAACAGCAGAACAACAACAGACGCGCGAGATCTCATAACAGCTAAGCTGTGCTGACACATGTGGAATGTTCTCATATTAAACTACGAAAACAAAATTATCAGAAACTAAATCTGAACTTTCTACGACTGACTCATCTCAACTGGTGTAACTTGACATAAGTATGAAAGGGCTGTTAATATTAACTGAAATGAATTTTTTTTAAATGCAATATATAAATATTGGAATTAAAAAAAATCCAAAACATATTAGATGCGGTCCTTGCAACTAATTCATTAAATTGTAAGTTGAAGTAGTAAAACGACTAAAATGTAATTATTTTTTATGAGCAGGAGCATAAAACACAATTAATAAAACCTCAACCGAATGAAAAAAATATGAAAAAATATTATTCGAAATATTAAGTACTTTGTTATTAAATAATATTAAAAGAATAAACATTTTAATAAGTAATCAAATAGTCAAATTTCTACACAAATGTTTAAGTGAAATGCAGCTTAATTGATCAGTGAGTAAAAAAAGTTTGCCTTTTATACAAGCTTTTCTAAAATCAAAAGTGATTCCAGATGTTCTTGTGAAAGATTCTAAAATACAATTTAGTGCAGATACTCCTTTTTTTGCATCTCACAGACAGTTAAATCTTCACAGCTCTGTTAAAGCTTTATATACATATTTAGGAAATCAATTTGGATTGTTAATCACTTTATTAATCTTTGCCTCCGATGTGATAGTTTTTCAATACAGTAGGATTGTGGATCTATTAAATACATGTGGATAGCGTTTCAGCTCATTTTGGGTTTGATTGCATGCTTTGTTAAAGTCTGAAACATTGTTGTGATCTCTTAGAACTAAAAACTGAAACTAGATTACTGCTGGGGATTTTTCTCAAAGTAAACATCTGAGAAGGCAAAAAATGAAACAACATTAGCTAAATTAAACGAAACTCTTCGTTTGCTTTCCATTTAAAATGAAAAAGAAACGTCAAAAAGATATCTTCAGTGTTGTATTCAGTTTCCTTTTTCTATTTTTTCGATGAGAAAGACTATAGAAATTCAGTTTGTGCCCTTGCGTGTGTGTGTGTTTTGCAGGATAAGGTACGGCAGCTGAAGGAGGAGGTGCGTGTGCAGTATCACAAAATGCACCAGCTCTTAGAAGATGACCTGGGGAGAACTCTAGAGGTGCTGGATAAAGCGCACTCCAAATACTGCCAGGAGAACTCGACCCAAACCCTCCAGCTCAATGAACGCCGTCAGGAGGCCAAGAAACTGCTCAGCTCTGTCCAAGTTGTGTTTGACAAGGCAGAGGATATTAACATTATGAAGGTGAGGTCGATTCTCGCAGTCACCCTTCACAGATGCCTTCATCTGCTCGTCCTACACTGTCTGCAATATCCCACAATCCCGTGCGTGCGGTCTGGAAGCTGCTGCGGGAAAATGCTGTCTGATGAAGTGTTTGAAGGAAGCAAATTAATTCATAAATGCCATATTTGATCGACGTAAACAACGCTTGATTCCGAATTCTTTTGTTTTCCACATACGATTCCATGTCTAGCAAGAAAAAAGCCGAGTAGTCGTTAAACGTTGCCTGTTTTTGATTATTAAACATGTGTCTTGGAGTGTGTCTGAAACCAGTTTCCTTCGTATAAAAACACTGTCTGTCTGACTGGATTGCTCCGGGTTTTCGGACGCAGTGGATATTTCCTTGAACACACTCCCATCTATAAATCCCCTTGCACTCACCCACACACTCTCATAAACACACTGTGTGAATGTGCCCATACCTGTGAGAAATGTTTCCCTGTCTGTGTGTGGTTGTTATCAGAAGATCTGCACTTCCAGATTTTTCCGTGTTTACAGACAAAGAGGCAGTCAAGCAGCAGCTTGTAGACGGCGGGGAGATTAATATTTTGTTCTGTTTTTGTTTTGCTTTGTAGAACACAAAACCAGTAAAAATACTCATGGACAGGTATGTCGTTTATGAGCCAAAGTGCAGTAACGTGTGCAAGCTGAATACTGAATCACATTTAGAATATGTAGTAATCTGGTTGTGTCTTTTTACAGATCGCAGTCATGCACGGGCAGTGTTCTGCCTCCTTTTAAAGTGGGTCATCTTAATTCCAAAATATTCCTGTCTGAAGTCTCAAAAAAGGAAAAGAACCTGAGAAAAATACTGGAAGGTAAGTACAAATGAAGTGGTTCAGCGACAGTTTGTGGTTAACACCTCTTTTCTAAGTGGATCGTTGACTCTAGTCAAGTCAAATCACGTTTTTATATATATATATATATGAGTGTCAAAGCAACTTTACAATATCAAATAGCACAACTATGTAAACAAATTTATGTTGGTTAGTCAAAGTAAGCCAAATGAGACAAGTACCAACGTATACTTTTTTGCACCTTTTACATTGAAAATGCAATTAATTTATTCATCGACTTCACCTTCTTTATGATGAGTATGTTTTACATTTCATAATGAAAATGCAAATGTTTTGGGGGAATAAAATACAACATGTCAGGCTGGATTATGCAGCACACCGAGAAACGTGCAAGAGTAAAAACAGGTCAATAGTCCTCAATATCAGAGAAATCAACCTTTTTATGACAAAGCAAGGTTAGTTTAGATTGCCATTCTGTGCAACTCGCTGGAAACCTACATATAGTATTTATAATGCATGATATCTATAAAAACAAACTTTACAAGAAGGTTAGAAGAAAGAAAGTTAACATTGGTTAATGCATTACATTTACAATGAGTGATACATTTGTTACAGTATATATATATATATTAAATATTAATAAATACAATACAGCAGTTCATTGTTAATTCATGTTAGCTCAGATCCATTAAACAATATTAAGAGAAATTGTTTTTGTTTTTAACATATAATTAAATGTTAAAATTATTCACAAGATTATGCTTTTTTTAGTTTGTAGTTAGTTGTAAAGTTTGGAAACCCCATATAAACCACCATGAATACAGAAAGTACACTGACATGTTTTAACTAGACTTCAAGTGAATCTTCTTTTAAGTGAGGTTTGTTTTTAATCTCTTACTTATCGTTGACCATGGAATGCCCTCATCCAACAACAATAAAACATGCATAAATGCTGTGTTTTAAACTTGATTGGTTTTTGATTGTACATTACTTGAGGTCCCAAATTATAATCTGTTTTAGGTCCTTAAACACATTCATCTGAGATCACTGACTTTCCCTGTAAAAATATTTCTGTTCAACATATTGTTTTTTTTTTCCACAAATCAAACTCTTTGTCCTTGTTTCCAGCACCATTCAGTACTCCCGCGCACTTCCTCCAGAGCGTTTCTGTCCACCCCTCCAGTGTGAATACCTCCGGGGGTGAGAAACGCAAACACTCCACGGCCTTCCCTGAAAGCAGCACCAGCCTGCTGGAGTCCTCGTCAGGCCCCATGAGCAAACAGCAGTTCCTGGGTCAAGGAGCCAACTCCACAGACGGGCCGGCATCGCAGCCACCCATGGCTCCCTGTAGCTCCACCCAGCACATTGTAGGCCTTAGCAGTAGCAGCGGTGCCCAGTCTGTCCATCATTCCAGCTCTGTTTTTACTCCCGCCGACTACCCCAACCCCAGTTCGTCCCAGCAGGCCATGCTGCCGCAGTACGGCGGCCGTAAGATTCTCATGTGCACGATGGACAACTGTTACTGCTCTAGTGTCCCCTCCATATCGAACCACCGCGGCCATCCTCCCTACCCGCGCTCGGGATCCTTCCCTTGGACACAGGACTATACCCACCCTCTGCCCTCCACGCCATCAATGTCCCAGCCGCTCCAGGGACTCTCCATGCATGACTGGATTGACGCCTCACAGAGCCATAGGCACCCTGATTTCTATGGACTCTACGGGCAATCTTCCACTAAACCATACGTCACCAGTTAACTTCCACTGCAACTCTGGTTAATCTCCAATAACTCGCCCAGTTCCTTAAGGTTCGGTCACATTCGCAAAATTTAAGTGAAATTTTGCGTGCAAAAACAGATCTATTGTCAATAGTGTAGAGATGTATGAAGTCTGCTTTGAACCAAGTGAATTTCAGTGACTAGCTTAAAAATGAGCGAAATCTGTGTGGGGAAAATTTTCCGCCCTCGCGTGAAATTCCCAATTGCATGATTTCCTATTGGAATGACTGGATTTTGCCTGTGAAATTTTGCCAAACGACGGCAGATGTGACCGCACCTTTTACACCTTTTTTGCCCGCCTGTCTTTCAAAATCAGGCTTGTTAACATCACAATCTAAAGGACAGCACTTTTTAGCATGCAATGCAAGCCTCTCGGCGCTTCGAAACACGATCTCTTCCAACTTAAGCATTAAAACCTTTTCTGTCCCTGCACAAAACATGATAAGGGAATCTTTCTTTGAGAAATGTGGAGGCGGGACCCAGCTGAGTTTTTAAAATTACAAACAGATTTGAGATAATTGCAGAGGGTTCTGACCCGGAGCAGATAATGATCGCTTGTAAATGGAGTTAGTTTTAACTCCTTTCACCTCCCCTCTTCCTGCCTTTAGGGCATCTGGAATCTGGTTGGTTTTTATGATGTGGTAAAGATTCCTTTTAACATTGTTATTAAACTTTTATTAATAGTAGGTGGGGAATATTGTTATATAAAATAAAGTGGGATAGAGTGCGTTTATTATTTATCATATTTGACCTCTACCAAGTTTCTGCTGAACCGCTCCACAGGTGACCATGTGACTGGGAACTCTGATTATGATTTGACGTGTTACCTACATTCCTTAGAGGCCAGAGGAGCTTATTTTTCTGTTATGTTTACAATTATGTATGAATATTTTTTTCATTAAGTTTCGGTAGGTTGGAAAAGATCAGTACAAAAACTCAATGCAGATTCATTTGGAGATTTTCCACTGAGCATGTCATGAACTAGTACTTCTGGATTCTGCTTCCTGTCAGATAATGTTACTTCCTGCATTCAAGCACATGTGAAGCATGTTCAGGATGATTGGTGCCTACACACACCTCTCAGTCTTATAATGGTGTAGATATACTTCCTGTTTAGTCGGTGACGGTGAAGCCTGATGGGGTCTGTGGTCACCGTGAAACACTGATTGTCATGAACATGCTGAAAAACTTCCTGTTTGTGATTGTAGACTTGCAGGAAAGCCTTTCTGTGCACTCAGAACTCCAAGAGACTCGACTGAGTGAGACCAGAGGACAGTTGGTGACATTTTTTCACATATTTTATACGAGAAAACTGAATGGACTGCATACATTTGGAGATCAAAATAAATGTGCTTCAAAAAAGTATTAAATGCTGGTTTAAACAAAAGTGTATGCAATCTCGTTTATAATTGTCTAATGTAGACTCTTTTTGCTGGTAGAGGTTATGAATACACAGCTTCTCAACCGGGAGGTCTCAGCAAACTTCTAGTCTTGACTTAAAATAAGACCAACAAGCATTAAAATAAGTTCAAACAACTTAGAGTCAGTATGGTTTTGTTTTGTTTTTTTGGAAAGAAACAGGGTTACCGCTGTCTTAAAAAACCGGGAAGAACTTTGTTGTTTTTTAGACCTTTCCAGGTTATGCAAATTAATAAAATGTTGTAAGTCCATGGGCATTTTTGTACATTTTATAAATATTTTTTTTCTAGTTATTGCAAACTCTGCTATGAAATAGAAATTGTGCGTAATAAATATACCTAATCCTTATCCAGGAAATCACAAACAACTGGAAAGTCTCGAATACTGTGAAGTCGAGAAGGTTTCTAAAACGACATTTGCATTAAAAAAAGACATTAGAATATTTCCATGCATGAATGAGAAAATACCATGTAAGCGCATAAAACAATCTACCTGTGCATCAAACTACATGACTGATGTGTTGCTAAGTACCATTATTAGGCATAAACAGTTGTCACAGTTGTTAAAAGAAGCATCAAGTACTTGCGTGTGATTACAGGGATTACATATTGCACGTCCAAAGAAATCCCATAAATCAAGCAACACTGTGTTCGTCTTCGGCTTGGATCATTTGCCTAGACCTTGTTGTTGATTATCAGAACAGGTTTGGAGGTTATATTTGAAGTGAGGTTAATCATTTGTAAGGCAGTTAATCATTTGTTTACAAGATAGCAACTGCAAATCCGAAGCAAAACTTCTGCGAAATACGCGGCTTCCAAAAAGAAAAAGAAAAAGGCCAGACTCTTTTAAATCATTTAAATATAGCAGTCTAATGATTTATGCCAGACTTTCCAGCTCCTCCTCATGGGTCAATGGGGGCATCAGTCACATTTTTCCATTAAAGCATGGTGGGATGGGGGCTAGGGGTAGAAAGGGGATGGGGGGAAGTAATCAGGCTTGAAGAACAGCTCATCATTTATTTATAAAGTGTAACGTTCCAGCCCCTCTCCTCCCACAGTCCCCATACATTCACCTTTGCTGCGCTCTCAGGCCAGCGCAGTCAACATTTTGCGACCAATTAGAAATCTTGACTGGATTCTACCTCTTTTTTTTTCCCCAGCTTGCTGTGGGTGGACACGCCATATGCTCCGAGAGCTCCACAATGGGTTTGTTTTTCTGAGCTCTGCCGTCCCATGATGCTAATCACGCTGGCTGCTCATGCTGGCTCATTGCAGCCCGTGGGAGGACTGTAGCCTGCCGGAAGGATCGATTGCAAAACACAACAGAGGCCACTCGGCTCCGCTCTTCTGTACATGTGATCACATAGGGAAGTATTCGAGGCCTGAAGTGAAAAGGAATATAAAAAGCAACCAAAACATGCAGAATTTGTCATCGTTTTTAATGTAATAGGGTCGGAGTGTGAGAATTTGAGGGTGTGGATGTGTTTGTACAAAGGCTTTGGGGTCTTCTGTGCTGCTGTTCCCTTTGAGGCCATAACAAACATACCAGCTGTAGTCCAAAGCCTCTCGTTTTTCGCAACAGCCATATTTGCTTACTCTTCCTTTGACATCCGCACTGAGGAAAACCGTATCCATCTGAAATCGCATACAGTTCGTAAGGGTTCTACATTTGATTTAAATCTGCACAAAGGAAGATGTTTCGAAAAAGGTTTGTAACCAGTTTTGGGTCACCACTGACTTCCATTGTAGGAAAAAAAAATACTAGAAGTCAACATTTTTCAAAATAACTTCCTTTGTGTTCAGCAGAACAAAGACATTCATACAGGGTTGAAACTACTTGAGGGAGAGTAAATAGTTCATTTTTGGTGCAGCTATGCCTTTAAGTGCAATTTTCAAGCATCAACTTATCTGGAATGTTTCTTTATTTTACTTCACGACATTCCAAATCTTCTTCATCATTTTCGGCCGGACATATGCACTAGCCTGCACGACGAGATAGCGGCGTCTGATTCGTGAAAGGGCTGATTCTTTTCAGTTACCCTGTTAAATCGGTTCTCAAGTCAACAACTCACCTCTGTAACCATTAAAATAAATATACCATCTATATAGCATGAGTATGGTATTATGAATATAAATGTCGTCATGTGACCTACCAGTATCAGTTGCATTGCTTGATTTTTGTTGACAGTTCCTCTTGTGGCCTCATAAAGAATAGTAAAATTGAACGTACACGTCTCACCAGAAGTAGTAGGTTATTCGTCTACTTTTTGCCTACTGTTTTGGACAAACAATTATTTTGGCATGCTGTATTTCAGCTACTATAGTAGGATAGTAGCTTAGAAGCCATAGTTTTATATAACAGCAGCAGCAGCCCTGGGCATGTGACCAAATATGAAGATTTGATCGGTTGGCCGCCCCTTTTTTCAATGGAAAAGAGATCAGAATACCTCTCTGTTAAAAAAAAAAACAGACTGGACTGCATCGTCACATTTGAGTTCAATTCTTTTGTGGTTACAGATGGTCATGTGCCATTGGTGTATGCATTAAACCACGAAAATGACGAAAAATCGAAAGGTATTTTACCTAAAACTGATTCGGACAGGATTAGATTTTACTGAAAAACATTAAGTAATTTGCTCTGGAATTTGTAGAGGATTTGTGAGAAAAACAGACTTGGCGAATTCAGATATAAGATTAATATTTTCGAAGTGCAAATTTCTCGAACATCCTCTGGGAAAAGCCCCGTCTGTTCAAATTTAAAATGTTAATTGCACCACATTTGCACACCAACCTTTCATCTAGGTGTGAAGAGGCATGAAGAGTAAATAAAAAAAAATAAAAACATAGATGAAGCATAGCATTTTCTCAATCTGCCTGAAGATGCTGACCCGTGAGTGCCACCAAACTGATGGTGCTTATTTGATCCCATGTTTTTTTCATAAAAAAGGTGGGTAGACAGTTCTTTGCCGTCTTGAGTTGAAGCTACAAATTCAAGGCTGTCACATGCTTACCTTCAAATGCAGTTTGAGCGCTCGGGTCACAAGATGTTGTGATCCCATTTACACCAGTATTTAGTGCTGACGACTTCAGCTGTAAATCTGAGACAGATGTTAATACCAGACGTATGCAGAGCCTTTGTCTTTTCCTTCCCATTTTCGCACTGCTTTTTACACCAATACAGCCCTGAAGTCAGTGGGAAAGACACAGAGGGGGAGGGGATGAAGTTTTCAAGAGATTTACAGAAAAAGGAAACACTGAAAGATGAGACGAAAGCGGGAAGAGGGAAGGCAGCATCTAAATTGGAATGTCTTTCGGTGCCTCACATGCTCAATAATCTATTTACCATGCAGAATTAAGATTTCTGCTATCCAGCACATTGCAGTTCCAATCCCTAAAGCCAGGACGGATAATCCAAAATCCCTCTTAGGTCCTGTGAGGCTAGCCCTGGAGCAACAGAGTCAGGAGAGCTGCAGGGGCCTCTGGGTGCTTCAGAGATCTTCTGCGTTTCCATTTCAGCGCATTTTGGAGGCATTTAAAATGTGTGAACTTGACTCGTTTTAGTAATCTACTGAACTCCGAAGCAGGGAACTGAATCACATTCACACGTTTTCATTGTTCACACACGCTGAAAAGGATAAATGGACACCAGTCGCTGTGAAAAACAGAGCAGGACAGGGTTCGGGGGAAATGAACGAGAGATGTTTTCGGTTTGTTGTGCTTGGGTTGGAAGAGCATGAAAAGGCGAGGAGCAAACCAGCGTCACCAGTGTGTCAAAATAAAAACATTTCTCAATTAACTTAAAAGGGATACATGAAAATGCTGGCATCGTTTACTCATCCTCATGTCGTTCCAAACCACATGCTGCTATTGTTTCCGTGGAAACATTTTGAATGATGAATCTTCACACTGCTTTTTTCCATACACTTAGAGTTCACAGTGACCAGAGGCTGTCAAACTCCACAAAGGATCCAAAAGTGCCTACAAAAAGGACATTAAAAGTAATTCAGACTTTAGCTTTGTGCTTTGTGTTCAAGCTGACGTCACATTAAACTTGAATGTCATTGTGTTCCACATGCAAAGCTATCATACAGCTTCAGAAGACACGGAATACAGCGAATGAGTCTGGTTTAAAAATCATATGACTAATTTCATTGTGTTTTGCCTTGTTTCCATTGCATTGTTTTAATTTTGTTGCAATGTGGCTTGTTTCCATTACATTGTGTGAATTTATTTGTTGTTTGGCACATATTCGCTGTGTTGTGCTAACTTTGGTCCATTATATTGTGCTAATTTTGTGTTGTCGTTATTTTCCATGGCATTATGCTAGCTCCGTGCTAGGCCACTGTACTGACAGCTCCTGGTGCCAATGCTGTCTCTGAACGGACAAACCAAAATGGTCTTTTATGCTCCACAAAAGCAACACCACACTGGTTTGGTCTGACATGAGGGCGAGCAACTGACAGAATCTTCATTTCATTATATTTTAGGCTCACACTGTTCCTTTAAGTAGGATGTTCCTATCTGTGTGTTTTGTTAATGCCACGGATTTAAAAATCCTGGTTAAATATAACACTAAACTAGGCGTATAGCAGTGTGTCTTACAGGAAACACTGTGCGTCTGTTTGTAGGCTGAATTCCCAGGCCTCAGTGTTAATAATTTGGAGATACTCAGGTAACAAAGAGGGCAGCCAGAGCAGCAGATTTCCCCCTCGTCTCCAGTTACTCATTACAGGAATATGAAACCAGAGGATCTCTGTAGCATTCGCTGGCCTGACGAGCCCTGCGCTGTGTGTGGATGTCTTTGATTAGGCTTTGGAATTAGAAGTGTGATGTGTCATAGAGGAGATGGATAAATGCGCAGGGCTTCGGGCCTGCTAATGCAAGAGGCAGCTGCACAACAGCTGACAGGCTCCCGGCGGAGCAACAGCAGTAAAACACACCTTCAGCGAGGCCCCTACACTGAGGCGAACACACACACACGCGGTTGCCATGGTAACACACAGCTGTCAAGTGCATCAGACCACACCCCAGTGAACAGGCAAATATACACCAATGAGGTGATCTACCGATGAGTTGACGATCTGCGTTTCTCGCTCTCTTACACAAACAGACATGAGCAAACTCGCCTTCAAGCTCCATATGGAAGAATCATAACACTGAGGAAGTATTAAGCCATTCAAACAGAAAGAGTTAATGCGATCATGCTGTGTAAATAAAAGATGCCATCATCTCATTAGATGGGGATAGTTCGAGGATTGCGGCACAGCTTTCTCTTCACACTTTTTCCTACTGTTGCGGCTACCTTATGTGTCGCAATGTTCGTTTTGAAATAGCGACTTTTACTGTAAGCCTCATAGATTTCTACACGTACGTGGTTATGAATCATCGAGCCAGGAGGGTTACTAGAAAAGACGACACCAGCTGAAATGGAAAAGGGAAATGTCATCAACGGCAAAAGTTAGTAACTGCAAAGTAACTGCAGGATTCATTATTCCTGAATATTCAGCAAGGAATTCCACGAAACCTCTCCACCTGAGTACTGGACAGTTTTCAGAGACTTGAAATCACTAATGTTTTCTTTGCATTTGTGATGTATATCCAAGTAAAATGGGAAAAGAAAGGGAAAAAAGGGTGACTTAATTTTGAAAGCCAGAAAATTATTTAGAATAAACAGTTGTCAGGTAAGATTTAATAAAAAATTATTTCTGTTAATTCACGATTCTTTACTTGCAAACCTTTCTTCTGTGAAATGCCAATGCCATTTTTTTTAAATTTGTCACATTTATTTAATTTATACAACAGATTCTTAAAAGAAGCTGCATCACAATAATAAACAGGAAAATAACAGTATAAATGATCAATGGTCACACATTAAGGCTCAATTCTCACTATTAACTATGACTTTTGCCTCATTGAACTTCTAATTTGCTGCTTATTAATAGTTAGTAAGGTAGTTGTTAAGTTTAAGGTATCTTTATAAGAACTACCTAACAGCCGGTATGTTTATAATAGGCATGCTACTATGCAGCTAGTTTGGTCAATAAAGTGTTATGATCAATTGTGAAATAACATTTTGTAAAGCATTATTTTCTAATAAAATAATTGTATTATTATTGCAACAGTGTGATAACTGTCAATGTTACAAAGTTCATCAGTTATGAACAATTAGTTAAATTCAGCTGGAATTTTATATTGCTTCAGATGCAAATAAGGTCATAATTTAACTCAATTCACTTCAGTGTTGATTTAGTTCAGTTCAGTGACATTGTCAGTAAAGTTAATGTCATCGTCTAAATCAGTTCTGTTCAAATTATCTGATTATCTGATTAATTATATATCTCTTATCTGAGATAACACTTGTTCTAATAGTACTATTATTTGTGTAAAAGTCGGTAGGGTCCTGTGTTGTTCGAACCGTTGGATTTCACTGTATGTTTCAACAGAGCAGATGAGAAAGACATGAGAATAGTTAATACAGGTTTGAAGATGACAGAATTTTCTTTTACAAAACACTGAGTTCAATGTTTTAGCATTTTAAGTCTGTTGGTTGGCCTCACCTGCAGCTGACGCACCTCATCACCACGTCCTTCACAGCCCAGGTGGCCTCTGTGGAGAATTCCAGTCCAGTGTCATTCAGGGGACAAAGCACAAAATTCACTGATTTGCGAAGGAAGGTGCTGACAGTCCTGGTGCACCGAAGCCCACCCTGCGTCTCTTTGTTTCAAAAGTGCAGTGTTTGCTGAGTGCTTGGACTGAAGACCGGGCCAAGCAAGGAGTTGATTGAATGTATACTCTTAGGAATGAGTCATTTTGTGAGCCTGCAGCATCTCTGAGTGCTTTGTCTGTCAATCAGGCATTGGATTTCCAAGTAAGCGTATGCGTTTCACTTACCAAGAATAAGGGATCAATAACTATGAGTTAGTCTAGAGAAAAGCGGGCAGCGCCTTTATGCATTTATGAAACAGCGGGTCTCCACACATTTAACAGTTCTGACATGACCATAAAGCAGCTGGAGCAGTTGCCATGGCGACGTAGGGTTTGACGGAGGTGTGACATTAGCCCTGCCCTCTTTGGGGTGGGGGAGGAGAACCTCAATGAGCACAAGGTCAGGGTCATACCATCTGCCCACATCTGCCTCTCTCAACACAGAATGATCAATATAACAATAAACAGATATAATGACAGCAATGCAGACGGAGAGATAGACTGATAGATGCCAGCTTAGTTTGGAGAACAGAATTCACAAAATAAAAGCAAAAAAAGGTTGAAAACTAGCCCCATGGTTTTAAGTTGAAGGCCATCTTACTGTCACCACAACCGGAAATTACCGTCAGGAAATTTAATGACTGGAAAATTGGCACTTTCCAGTGTTCCTGAGGCCTGCATTGTGCCGACTTCATTTGACGCTGACAGTGTTTCATATGTAAATGAAATTGCGCTCAGTGGATGTTGCTCACATTTGGTAAATGCAGGTCTCTTTACATTGAGATTTTAAGATAATTTAATCTAGATAAAATTTGCATTGACTTCAAGCGGATTGAGCGTGCTGTAACATGTCGGGCCTGAGCTGTAGGTCTGACTTAAACAGTTGCGAAAATCACTCACTCTCGTGTCAAACCCACAAGTTCTCTCATCTTTGGAACACAAATAAAATATTTTGGATAGCTTTCTTACCTCGTATAGATAGCAATACAACTGACATGTTCAAGGCCAAGAAAGGTGACATCCTTAAGATCGTCCATGTGACAACAGCGGTTCAATCCTAATTTTATAAAGCAACGAGAATACTTTTTGTGTGCAAAACTTTATTCAGACATTTTTTCTCTTCTATATTAAACGGCATTCATGACTGCCTATGTCAGAAAGCTTTCAGATAAAATGTCTTTGTGGTCTGAAGATAAAACAGGTCTTACGGTTTTAGAACAACATGAGGGTGATAACTCAAATGATTATTTTCATGTAGTAGACATTTCTTAAATATTTCTACTCATAAATTCTAATGTATTGTTTTGTAAGGGAGAAAACTTATGGAACGATATCAATGAAGTGTGCTTAACTAAAATAATGTTCTGAAAGCAGAAGTCATTATTCATCAGATCAAGTCATCATGACATCCAGCCAAACACCCTCCTTCATTCCTAAAAACTACGGAGTAGAAAATGCAGGAAATAGACACGCATCTTAAAACGTTCGGTTTTAATCTAGTGCCACAAAATCACAGAAAATCCTATCCTAAGAAAACAAGAGGTCAAAAATGCCATCTAGTTGCAATCTCCTTTTTGTGACAAGAATATCTGTGCTGCTGATCTGGTGCTTTAGTCTTCTGACTTCATCATGTGTGCTAAACGTTACAACCATACCTTATTAAAGTGTCTACTTAAGAGCTAGGCTTTCATTACACTTTGGTTCAAGCCAGTCAAAAAACAATGTTTTTTTTTTTTTTTTTTTTTTTTTAATCTAGCACTGTATAAAACATCTAAAAGAAATAAATCATAGAAATCCAAGATATTGAAATAGATTCCAAGACCAAACTGACTAAATAATAATAGTAATAGTAATAATGAAAAAAACACTTATTATACTCACTTTAGTTTTTGATTGGACATTATTCATTCAGAGTTTTTTATTCTATTGCACACAGTGTTTATGGAGTGGTTGTGAGTGAGACCAGTGATGGGGGAACAGAGGCAGTGGCTGAGGTGGTTCAGAAGAGAGAAGAAAAGAAAAGGTTCTCTGAACCTCCTCGTATCCCTTTAACCCGAACGAGCTGGTAGGGAATCCACACGGTCCACAAAGCTTGCTCATCACATTCCCTGAACGGCTGTCGAAAAATACACTAGACTTACTGCTTCTTCTTTGCAGTAACGTTCTTGCAGACCCAGTTCATGCCATCCTGAAAGAAGGAAGCACTTCATGTGAATCTCCGTTGTGAAACAAACGCATAGGTAACTAAAAGAAGGCAGACGACTCACCTGAACTCCCTCTCCTGTAAGCGCGGAGCATGACTGAATTTGCCACACGCGGTCCCGAATAGTGTGCAGGTTCAGTCCCTCTGCGATCTCAGACGCTGGAGCAGCAGTCAGCAGGTCTTGCTTATTGGCAAAGATCAAAATAGGTACGCCGCTAAGTTTCTCCTCATCCAGCAGTTCAGCCAACTCCTGCACATCATGTGAACAATTTAAAATAGCTCTGTGGAGTATTTCAGCATGCATTTGCTTGAACAAATGCGTGTCAAGGTGAAGTATATGCTTACACATTTCTTTGGAGCAATCTAGTAGCGTTTCATTTCAAATCAGTTACACGAAATATCAATGCTAAGTTGGAAAATGATGCAAAACCTGAGGAAGTGTTAGGCTACATAGTCTACATAGCATGCCTTGGATGCACACGCACAAAAATAACAGGCAATAATAAACAGATTTGCTATATATACCTGCCCCGTTTCCTCAAATCGCTTCCTGTCTGCACTGTCTATGACATAAATCTGGAAAACAGAAACATTATTCCAGACAGCAAACAATATAGGATATATTACGATGACAAGAATTATAAATATGAAACTGCTCAAACGCTTGTGGTATTTTTGCATTAAAAAGATCAAAACTGACAGTAAAGGACATTTATATGTTACAAAAGAGTTCCTGTTCAAAGGCATGCTGTTTTGAAATCAATAAAGAAATTTATTATTTCTTCACAAATATGTTAAGCCGCACAATGTTGCCAACATTGCTAATAAAAAACATTTCTTGACATTTTAGAATTACATGGAGTAATGCTAAAAATTAAGCTTTGCCCATCACAGCAATAAATAACATAATATTATATATATATATATATATATATATATATATATATATATATATATATATATATATATATATATATATATATATATATATATATATATATTTTATTTATTTTTTTAAATTAGACAACATTTTAAAATTGTAGCAATATTTCATAAGTTTATTTCATAATATTATTTCATACGTTTTTGCTCTATTTTAAATCTAATAAATGCAACCTGAGTTAGCATAAGCGACTTCTTTCCTAAAAATCTGAAACTTTTGAACAGCAGCGTATATGAGAATAAATGAACTATAAACTGACAGCTTGTTCGGTGGTCTGTCTATGCATTACTCATAAACACAATTTTCTTAAGAAACACTCACAAGCACGTCCGTATTTTCGAAGTAGTTTCTCCAGTACGGCCTTATCTTCCTCTGGCCTCCAATGTCCCAGACATTTAGTTTGAAGCCCTGAGACTGTACGCTCTTAATGTTAAAGCCCTGGCAAGGACAGAAGAATTAAAAGCAACTGGACAAGGTTGTGCTGTGCTAAAGCAAGACCGGAATAAAAGCAGAAGCACTTATGAGATTACTCTATAAAGCATTGTAATAAACGTCTCAACTTTTTACAAGGAAATTTGTAATTTCTGCAAAAGGGAGATAATTTCCAGCAGCGACTTTTTTTTTTTTTTTCTTTTACCTGTGTTGGGGTGATGTGACTAATATCCTCAGAGGCGAGCTGTTTGAGAAGTGTTGTCTTTCCACCATTGTCTAATCCGAGGAGAAGTATGCGTACCTCCTGGTCTGGGGCACTCTTTAGTTTTCTAAGAATTGATAATAAACCCTGAAATAAACATAGGGTGCTCAATAACCGGACTTAAACAAGACGGTAATGAGGAATAAACATTTGCCAGTAATACACTCTTTTAATAACATTTTATTTAAAAAATAAAAAGTAAAAAAAGTTATTAAAATATGTTAAATACAAAAACCGGCAAAAAAGATGTTCGACAGCCACTGTATGCAAAAAAAAAAAAAAAAAAAAAAAACTACAATTAACCCGAATTGATTAAATGACTACAACATGTGGTTGCTTTAACACTTGTGCCTACAGTATCATAATTGTTTACCAGTACCTTTGTAATATTACGTATTATGCATAGACGTCTGTACATAAGTAGGCAGGCGCATTGGTTTTCGTTGTTGTGCCTAGTTCACTGTAATTAACATGATAACTGAATTAGTAAAACCATTCCTGCTTAAATATCCGGGGGAACAAGTAGCGGTGCAGCAGATAACAGCCTTAGCGCGGCTGAGCCGTCAGGACTCACTCCCACAGAAAAGCCGTTCCTGCTGCTAACGACCCGCACTGCACGCTCCGAGGCCCGGTGACGGACACGTACTCTCTAAGTTTCCTGAACCCTAACTCATTATGAAACACACGAGACGCGGCTAGAGGAAGGTAACTTCTCACCATCTTTCTCCAGGTTTCTTCCGAGACGCCGACGAGGGTTACTAGGGGGAGCTAAGTGACGTCACCGGCCCTCGGCGTCCTTTTAAAGGGACAGCGTTCTTTTTCTTGAACGTCCAACATTTCTCTGCTCGGGATTCAAAGTCTCGGAGTACACGGCGAAGTCGGGTGTAACGACATTTACTACAGAGACTGAACACTTTCACCGTTATTGCCCAAGAAAATCACTACTTTACAGAGTTAAAGAGTCAAGAATAGGCTTTTATCAATAATAGAATTATAAACACAATTTAAAAAACACTTTAACCAGTTACCAAGCAATGCTTGCTTTTGTCTGTGGTGTAAAGGTCAAAATTAGCAGTTAATCTACAGCTAGTCCACTGTATGAAGAATTTGCTCACTTCATATAAATGAACTATAGTGTCCTCCACCCACTAATACATTTTTTTATGTTTTGATTTGACTGCAGAAGAACATTCATATCTGAATGCTATTTTTTTGTCTTTTCAATGTTCTTCTGATTTTCAAATGTTATAATTAAAATCAAATTATTGAGAACGTTAATACCTCGCGATATGATAAAATGCAGGCAGTTGAAGTAATACACAAAACACAGAGACCGTTATTACAGCTTTCATCGTCAGTGCTACAAAATCGAATTGGCTAAAAAGAGCAATAAAGCGGGCTTTTAAAAAGGCACCAACAGCACCGATTCTACTAAAACACCACATTTTATTTACAGAATCTGTAAATAAATCTGTAAAAATACAAAAACGGCAACCATGGCAAGTCCTTCCAGACTGATCTCAACATAAAATGCTCCATGCAAAGCTGCACTCGATCAGCCCTTCAAAAAAGGGACTTGGATATAAAAACCCTGATTGCAAAAAAATTAAAAAAGGACAAAAATTTCAAACAACAAAACAGCGTGAGAGGAACATCTGTAGAGAAGAATGCTGGTGTATTCCCTAAAGGCAGAAGAGTGACAGGCTGCCACTGTGACAGTGTCATGATTTAACAGTAGGTTACAGGGATCTGGAATCAAACCTCACTTCAGGGCTCAGCAGGAGTGAACGCTCAGACCCTGAACTAGAACTGAATCTGAAGTTTGGTGTTGGCAGTTACTTACATTCACATAAGTAACAGTATTAACCATTAAAACATTATCAACATGAATGTTCATGGAGCTGGTTGTATGGAGGCTCTAACCTTTCCATTTAACACTTGCAATTACAAAACTCCGATAAATCCTACGCCGCTCTCCGTCACGTCTCGTGGTAGAACATTAAGTCTAATACTGTATAAAACGTGTAAAGGTCTGGCGTGAACATCTCTAGGCTTTCAGCTTTTTCTTGGCCGGTTTGACTGAGGGCATTTCCTCCTCACTGTCATCGTCTTCGTCGTCGTCTTCGTCCGATAACTCAGACTCTTCATTCTCTGTGGCTGAAGGAGGAGAACGTATTAGCGTCATTCGTTTTCAAAACAAAAAGACGAAACGGCTATAAGATCAGGTTTGCGACAGAGAGCTGCGGTCATTCCTCACCAACTAAATGTAATCCACTGACGGTCACTGGTCCAGTGCCGGACTTCAGTCGTAGCGTGACGGGAGCCATCAACTCAAACTCCCCGAGGCTTACCTGAGTAAAAACAAATGTTTAAAAACTTGCAATATGTAGGAACACTTGTGACGTGTAACAGCATCATTTAAAAAAAGTAACTCTGAAATATGTCGCATTACCATAGGCAGGCAGGAGATGTTGAGATTAGCTAGGGGCACTGATATTTTCTTTCCTTGGTGATTCATAGCGGTCACTTCCACAACATTATTCTCCTCTTTGGCACCGTCACCCAGACAAATCTAACGGTTAGAGAGAAAGGTAAATAGTTATGCATTTAAAAACAAGCTCTGGAAATCACAATGAGATGGAAGCAGCAACAGGTATATATCCAGACATATCAGAAAAGACAATGTAGGACAGGTACTTGGTTCTATCCATCAGTTGCTCGCTGCATGTTGAGATGCGATTACAAAGTGGAGCCTGATGAATGTGACACCGACCACGGTTCAGCACATTTTCAAAAGCAATATCCATAGGAATCCATTTAGTTTGGAATTTCACAGGAGAACAAAAAACTGGCCCATGTATATTTGCACATGGATTCCCTGCTTCCACTGTCAAAAGGCGTTTTGGTTTTAAAAGTAACTTTGGTGTGAGCTGTGCTTCTTTTCTCTACACTACGGAAAACAGACCATGAATCTTTTTGCCTGCAGAATCTTTATAATCCGCACACATCTATAAATCACTGTTGACGTCCTGCTTACCAGGGTGAGGTATGTAATTTCACCAGATGATCGCAGAGCACTTTGATTAAAAATTTAAAAGGTTTAAATGAATAAACAAACACGCAAACATGCATTATGCAACGGTTGAAATTTGAACGACGAACTATATAAACATGCGTTTAAAAACGGAACCGATAGGATGCGTCTTAATTTCATACGGACTTAAAAGCAGAAATCAGGAAGAAATCTAAAACAGTCTACGAACCGTTCTAAGCTCGAGAAAATGTTCCACATCGTCATCTTCATCTGCTTGAAATGTGTAAAACGGAACCTCGGAAGACAGCTCACAACCTAAAGGAGTCCAAAGCAACAATATTAAAAAAGGTATCTGCAAATTCAATGCATAAATGAATGGAGTTACTGAAGACAACGGCGTTTGAGCTGTATCTTGACGCCCAGTGACCCTGGATGGGTTATTTCGATGAGCGTTAAACACCCTTAGCTACGATTATTAGAGAAAACACTGCCAATTGCCGTTGTCCCACGTGTGTTAGCAAATGTACAAAGCACACAGCGCGCCACTGTGGATCTTACTGAACACATAGCTTTCCAACCGCGAGCGGGACTCCACTCCACTGTCTGACACTTCGTCCTCCACAAAAGACATAGTTGCTCAAACGTTACTAAAATCCCTTCAATCGAGGCTATAACATCCACAGTCCCGTTCGTTTTCAAAACACATGTGACGAGAACGCGAAAACCGTCGCGGGAATCAAGACGTCATCAACATGGACGCGGAAGCGGGATTTTTTTTTTTGGTACAATATCCGCATCCCGTGTCAAATATTAAAGAATAAAACATTGGGTTTTCTTGTTGTTGCTAATACATTATTGCAGTACTTTAATACCACATTGTTAGTTATTTGCCCTGGCTGTTTTTGTTTTGAAGGTTATAATTTATTCTTTTTAGTCTACCATTAAAATTATTATATTATTGCTAACTTAGCATTTGTTTAGTTTTGAAAAAGCTTATTGTAATTTAATTTAGGCTTTCATACCACTCATCCATCCATCCATTACTATAACGTTTATCTTCCAGGACTACCAATTACATATACTAGCATGCAATAAAATTGGAATTGAAATCTTGCAAAGTGTAATAAAAGAGTGTTTAGATGGGGAAGCAACTGCCACCCTAGAGAGCAACTCACTAACAACAGATTTTTTTTTCTATGTAACATTTTAATAGCCATCTTAATTACATACAACCCTTACAGAAATTACAACTATTTTACATATACATAATCATAATTACATCAAAATACAGAAAGGTCTTCATTTTTTAAATATATGCATTGAATGTGACCTTAAAAAAGAAAGAAAAAAAAGCCCTTTACATTGGATGTGATCAACCAAAAGAAAATGAAGCAACAAGCCATATAGAGATAAACAATAGCTATTTTTGCGTACAAATTTCCCTTAAATGGGGTGAAAAAAAAACTGTCAAACTGTTGGCCCTTCACATGCACAAAACTATTTACATCTTTCTTTAACTCAGGCATTTTAAACATTACATACAGAAATCTGCAGGAGCCTTTTGTGCTCGTTTAGTTTTTCCAAAATATAGCACAATACAGAAAAATAATAATACAAAAAAAAAAACAAACAAACAAAAACAACAGTAATTTTGGTTAAAAAAAGGGAGTAAATACAGAATAAACAGTTTCTTTTGCACCTACATTCAGGAAAACAATCCTAGCACTGACAATGCAGAGTGGATTTCAGAGAAACCCAACTTCAACTGTAGGGAACTTCAAATATGTTGACACAGGCAGACTTTCATTAAAGAACAAGCAAAGTTATTCTCTTCAGGCAGCAGAAAAAAAAATCTCATGTATTTTAAAGATAATCCACTAATGTACCTTCATTTATTTTCAGTTTTCAGTCTAATTAAGAGACAGGGCATTTGGTCTTGATGTTTACAATACTTTTTTTTTTTTTTTTTTTTTTTTGGTAAACATCAGCATTTCAGAATTGTAATGTAACCCTATTGTCTCAGAACTGTATAATTAACCATTTTAAACAAAAAAGGAAATGTAGGAAATTACTTCTCACAACCCTCAAATATATGCAGGATGAGGGCAAAAGCCAAAAGGCATTTTTGTACAAAATAAAAAACTGTATCACTAAAAGATACACATGCTAAAGGCTTACACAAAAGTATCCCATGCGGTCTTAAAGACAACAGACTTTAACTGTATTTACTTCTGCTTGCTCAAAGTACAGTTTTTTTCTTTTCTAAACAACACCAGAACAGCATCCCAAACCTCAAAGGATAGCTTTAGCCTGCCGCGTTCTCCGTACGAGAGCTCACAGACACCGTTTGAACCTGGAAAACGGCAGAATTTACTACAATGTCCTGGAAAGCAATAACACAAACCCTGACTGTTAAGAAGTCCTTCTAGATTATTGCTTTGAACATTGTAAAGCACTGAAATGAACTATTAAAAACGGCAAAGTGAAGATGTCTGCTATCAAGTAATGGCAAGTTTTTAGCCTGGAGATTCTAGATGTTAACTTAAACATGCGCATATGCTGAACACAAACTGCAACTCGGCCATACCTAAAAGATTTAGTGGGTTCAATGGCACTTAGCCAACTCAAGCAAACGGCCCACCAGGAAAAAAAAAAAAAAACCTCAAAAGTAACTCATGCATCCTGAATTACCCTTGCAGACCCACTTCAATTCTTTTTCCATTTCTGAACACACCAATGTGTGCATATGTGCACACTCTCTTTGAACTTCTTCCACACACTGGCCAAGTGAATGAACAGCAACTAAAATTCTAGAAGTGCATTCGGCGAACGATGTGAATGAAGCTACAGGCCACCAGAGTTGCTATTACAAAACTTGCTATAGTTACATGAACAGGTAGCGTGTTGGGGCCGAAGCTTTGTGCAATTTCTGGGAGGCTCCCTCTGTACACTTTCTTCTTGGAGGTTTAGATTCACAAGCTCCTCCCCATTATAATAATGTCTTTTGGGAATCCCTCCATTTTGGCCACTTCAAAGCAGCCCAGTTTACTATAAAAGTCCAACATCCTTTTGTCCATCTGCCGGACCTCACAGAAAGCACCGTGTGAACCTGACAACCGAGGAGAAGATGTGTTTATGAAACAAAGAATTCAAACAAATCACTGCAGTTTTTCATGTCTTCTCAGATGTCAACATCTGACATTTGTGAACTATAAACATTACTTACTAAAGTCAAAGGAAAGTGTGGTAAGAGAAGATGGACCACACAGAGATTAAAAGCAGCTTTAAATGTACAACGTATTTAAGTAACTACTGACTAATAACTATAATAACAATGTTATTACTAGTGCAATTAATAATGGGATCATGTTACATGCCACACAACCTAACATTACCTACCATTGGCTTTCAATGATGAGAGGAGGCATCCCATCATGCTTTTGGCAACACTGGGGTCAGTAACTTTTGCATGAATGTCCACTTTAATGAGAGATGGGAAGTTACTAAGGAACGACTCTGGCAAGCCTTCCTCCTCTTCATGGAAACTTAGCATCATTTTCTAGAGAAAAAAAAAAAAAAAAAAAAAAATTAAAGTTGCCATAAACCCGTTCTAACCCTTTTACCATATAAAACCTATTGTAACATATGATACAAGAAAGGCCGCTAAATTATCAACATATGATTCAAATGTATAGGCTATATATTAGATTTTGTCTGAAGATTCAATAGATTTAGCCATTAATGAATAAAAATATTCTATATCGTGCTTTTGAGAATGAGCTTGCCATGCTAACCTCAGCCTCTGACAGGTCCTTCTCTGTGTCTGGCTTGATGTATTTCTCCTGCATAAATGGAATCCAACTCATCTTGCATTTCTTCACAAAAGGTTTGACATCCACAGTGCCCAGAGCGTAGCCGCATATACCTTCCTCATCCTCGAGCACAAATCCATAGTCTGGGCTGAGCGTCAGGAAACCTCCCACTAACCTGCAACGAGGAAGATGGTGGTACAAAGTTCGCAAGTTATTAATCAAGCATACATAATGGCTCAAACGTGACTACACAAAGTGGAAGCTCAAACCATACCTGTCTCCAATGAGGTCAGGTGACTCATCGGAGAAAGAGATGCCCTCGCAGCCCTCAGTGAACATCTCTTTGCAGATCTTGTAGATGGCAGACTGAGGACAGAGAGTGAGAGAGATGCAGTGTGTGAAGGAGTGTGACAGCTTTCATTCCACAAAGTGCGAGCCCTCTAAAGACTAACAGGTGGACCAGACTGCCGTTTCAGCAAAATGCTTCAGATGTGCTGCAAATAAACCTAAAAGCACAGCTTGAACTGGGACACCTCAGCTGGGAATACAAGCAGCCAACAGCAACGTTTTATTTAGACAGAGCATCTACACAGTTTTTATACTACAGACAGCTTGCTATAGTCATGTACTCAACATAAAGCACAAAATTAACATCTCGTGGCACAGCCTTGCGCAGGTTACAACACAGTCTAATTGCATTGTAAGTGGGCACTAAGGTACTTATTACTCACTGCTAAATGTTTTTGCATTGCAGCACTAAATTTATTTGAAACTCTACATATTAACTAAATATTTACAGAAGCCTGCAAACACATGCAAAGGTCTAAACAAGAAAGCAAATTGATTGAACTACATCAATAATGGAACGCTCATATCGTACTTTAATCCTATAGATATATGCAACATTGACGTTTACATTTATTTGCCTTTTAAAAAGAGAACTTAATTCTCTACAGTAATAATTGCTGTTTTTCAACACAAACCACTTTATTGTATTAGTATTTATTGCTCCTTATTAATTTCAAATACAGTTTCTGAATTTTATTTACATTCATACATGTTGTTTACAAAATACCTACTGTGGTATTAAGGATCAGTAGAAACCTAGTACTTCATGGAAAGCTTACAAACTACTAGCTGCATTCTCCCTTAAGCAAATTAAGTTACTTGATCCTAGACTAAGTTTTATGTAATATTTTACAAATGGCTCTAGTAACCCTACTCTGGTCACTAACATTTCATCAAATTTCAAACGCAATGTTTTGCAAAAATAAAATAAAACAGCTGCTATCAGTGGTCAAACCTACCTCATCTTTGGGAAAGTAAGGCCTTATGGTATAGATTTTGGAAGTTGGCAATGGTGGTGGTGGCTGGTAGAAAAGATCATTTGCCCCATCAATTGGCAACAATCTCTGTGGAGACCAAAGCAAAAGCATTGTCCAGTTTAGTATGTCTCTAGATTTGTGACTGCACTGCTACTGAAACTTTAGCTGCTGTTTACCTGCTCCAGCTGAACCAACCTCACACAATGGAGCTGAACAAGAATGTGCCTAATATCGGCATTGGAATAAATCGCTTCGCAAGTAAACTGGCTTCACTGGTTGGTCAGTGTACAGCAAGAGCACGTAAACATCATAAAACACGCGCCACTGACAATCATTTCCACCTTTTTTTCTGAGAGAAACAAAAATGAAACAAAATTGCGCAGGCTTGGTCTGAGAAAGGCTTAACTGGCTAAAGGAGATGCTCCTTTCCCGCTCTTTTTCGCTGCGCAAGATCTTCCTGTAGAGAAAAGGATGAAGCTGGCGCGCAAAGCAAAACTCCATGACCAAATATTTGCAGCTTAAAAAGTAATGTATTTTTAACATACAGACAGCTGAGTCATTCTGAGACATTAAGTATGCAGAGGTTATGGATTACTAATAATTTGTTCATAGAGCTTTGAGCAGGCTCGCAGTCGCACACGCAGGCGCTGTGTTGCGGACGCAGGCGCAGACAAAATGTGGCGATAATTTTTGCGCTGTTTCCTGCAAAGAAACAAGATGTCATAAAAGAAAACCTAGCCATGCTGCGCTGACGCAAGCGCAGGGGGAAAAGCAGCATCTCATTTGGGCAGCTGCTGAAAGAAATCCAATTTTAGGCTGGGTTAGAAAACACCATCACCCCAAACACTGGATCTAGCAGTAGCCGTTTGACCCATTTCAGTTTACACTTCAGGAAAAAAAAGAAAAAAAAAGAAGCCCAAGTGGCTCTCAACGCCCCTTCGTTTTTCTATGCAGCTGCTGACAGCTCACCTTAAACAGACCAACCCGTAGTGTTTTGCAGCCATACCAACATCTAAAACAAACGAAAATATATCTTCGTGTAACATTTTGCTGGTAATTCAATATTGGATACCTGGAACTCTCCTGCTAGACCGCCCCTAAAGGCCCAGGGCTCTTGGTCGCCACTTAAGAACTGTGCTGACGACTGACTACGACACCCTGTTGAGATCAGATCCAAGCGGAGAAAATTATGTGAGGGGGCTTTCTGGCATAATGAGGGGGAAGGGGTATTGGGTAGAGGTCTCTTATTTCCATATAACTTCATTGAAAATAAATGTAGATACTACAATCATGGAGTACACCTCAAGATTAACAACAGTGAAAACTGCAGATATCTTCTGCCTAGGGCTCAAGCAGCTTAAGCTTACAATGACAGAGGGCTTACACTGACTGCAATGCCACATTTGGGCGCATTACTGGAAAGATTCATTTTTCAGACTATTCAAGCATTTAGATTTAGGTGGGGTTTGTGATGCAACCTAGGATAAGGTATCAAGCACTAACTCTTCAACTAAATGTTGCTAGTCTGTTTTGAAGAGATTAGACATTATGAATTACTGGCTGTATTGCTTTTCCTACATTTTAGACAGCCTGTTGTTAGCGATACGTCATCGGTTCACTCGCTGGTACTAAATAAGCTTTAGCTGTTTAAGCCCTCTGAATTCTAAACTTCGTCTGAAGTCACATTTAGACCTATCTGCCTTGTCACATGACTATCAAGCGTTCTCCATCAGCCACCCCGTGGATAATTTCTTTGATAGATTAATAATTTATATAATTTAATCGTACATGATCGTTGGAACAGATCTGAACCCTTCATGGGCAAGTCACAAAATAAATACCTCTTATTCAAAAATCTGCAACAACTGAACCTTTCCGGTCACTACGCCTGCTTGCTCCTGTAGCAGATAACTATGACAAAGTAGGGTGCTTTTCATTGCTGTTAAGCAGACACAAGATCTACACTGCAATGGAAAACCAGTTGTTTCTAAACAACAGTACCAATGTGAGGACTCGGCGTCATGTAACAAGACAAATGCAGCGCAAATCCAGGAGATTTCTCCTGTTTCCATCAATTTGATCATACTTAATACACATCCTGTGGTGAAATGGCAGGACACACAACACACACACACCGTCTGAGGGGAATTTTACCACTTCCTTTTTTTTTTTAAATTTTTTTTTTTTGTTTATCCACAACATAATTGTCTTTGTAATTTAACTGTCTTACTATGGAGGTGTATTTATTTAGATGACTGAGGCAAGGGTATCAATTTTCCCCCAAGTCGGTGTGGTAAAGCTGGTCCGAGCCATTTCAATTGGGCCTACTGATAGAAACAAAAACCATGTTAGAGCTGCCAGAGAAAAGAATTGGGGGTTAACGTCTAACACTTCAGCTATCGCAGCGCAAATGTGACTTCATCCAAAACCTTTCCTTTCCTGAGACATTGAAATAAAAATCATTTGGGAACATAATGAAAAAGAAGATATATCCATAAACCCCCAAAAAGAAAACTGATAATCGCAGCACTGTGCATACATCGGGCACTGTCCTTCCAATAGAAGTAGAAACTTGTGCTGAGGATTCTTCCATCTGTACATAATGAAGGGAAAAGACAATAAAAGAGCTCATTAGTAACTGATCTGAGCACAACAGCAGCGAGCCGCTGACTGAATGCCATCTGCACTGCTTTGGACAGTATAGAAATGCTGGCTCTAAATGCGCTTGGATTTGGACTGTCCGTGCAAACAGAGGCTGAAAAGCATATTCAGGAAGACAGTCCATGCAAAAACCAAATAAATCTACATTAAAGGAATCTACGTTAAATCAAAATCACATTTGTCTTCTCCAATAAAGAGAAGACTTTATGGGTGTTCTAAAATAAAAAAAAAAAACATTTGATTTCAATTCTATAGAACACCCTCATTAGTACGGCAGATTATACACTTGATTTTCCCCTCCATCAGCTAATGACAACTTAGATGTGGCATGCCAGTTTTGGTTGCTGCCTGCTGTGTTGCTTTGTTATAAAGCTGGACAGAAACCTGTGAATGAAATGTGGTTACCAAGGTAACCTAGGCCATGCTGGTGCTATAATTACTCAACCAACTTCCAACAAAAACCTCATTTAGAGCAGAATCCATTACTCTAACTGTACTGTAGCAATGCCCAGAAGCTATATGGATAACAAACATGGGCATTCTCAGTAAGTGACAGGTCTCTCAATAAAATCATCATAAATATCTTCTCAGATAAGAAACCCTTCAGTTCGCTGACTGCACAAATGTATTTAGGATCATGAGAACTGTGTACAGTTCGCTGGAATGTAGCCACCAGACCAGATCAGTTCAGTTAGAGTAAAGCATACACTGAGGTTGTTTGTGGAGTCTCTTCCTGTAATGCTCATAATCAGCATATATGGTAAAAAGAAAGTCCATAACGTAAGAAGTGTTCATTCAAGATGCACCAGAATAGCCTTACACAGCCGCCTTGCTTTCCAAGATCGCATGCGCGGCGCGCTAGGGGCTTATTTTCCTTCACGATCACACCCTTGATCCAAAGAGATTGCAACAGATGTTGCCAAGTTAACGCACAATGATACTGAACGCACAGCAAGCAGCAGGACCCACCCCAGCAACTGTAACCACAGCCGTCCAATTCTTTCTATCTGATCAAGTGTGGCCTGAAAGAGAGGCACTGGCTAGCAATGAGGACAGCATCCAGTCAGTAGAGGAAACAGTATTTACACAATATGTGAAGATAGTAAGAAAAAGCAAGAGCACTAGACTGAATTTCCATAAATGGCAGACAGCACACGTGGAAGCTGTTTATACTGAGTGAAAACTAAAATCGTATAATAGAGTATGAATGTGTTGATTTTCTCTCAAGTCTAAAAATATACTCTGCCATCTATTAAGAAATGCATTTGGTGTACCAGAAATCTTAATGTCACTGTGAAATGGTGCAAAATGGTGAATGTTTCATAAACTGATGCCTACTGAAATAGTGCTCATTGTTTTTTTGATTCTACTGAATAATGTTCAAGTATTTCATGGGCTCAGAGTGGTTAAAAAGCCTTGAGGAGCAGCAAAGAGATGTCGCCATACCTACCTAACCACTGAACAAATGATTTCACCATTGAGATGATACTCTTTATATCCCAGATATAGGGATACAGGTCATAAAGAATGGTCCTGTTGACTGAGTTGGAGAGTCTGGTGAACATCTGGATGACTGAGCAGCACATCTCCTCAAATTTTTCCGCTCTGGATTGCCATTCAGCTACCTATGAGAAAATTATGAATACCACCTTTATCATAAAGCACACCATCAATTGTCTTTTGCTTCAAAACAGCTTAGCAAAAATTGCTAAAAATGTGTAATTACACACAGAGTGAGTCATAAAGGCACCACCATGTGGTAAAAATAATTACTGCATTTCCACCATTTTGTGACAGAAGTATTCTGGATAAACATTTCAATGTTTTTAAACATGGCATTTCTCACCTTCTCTGGATCCTTTGCTTTGGAGTTAACGCTAACATAATTGCTGTTGGCTCTGAGCCAGTTAAACTCTTTCAGCATCTGTACTGCTTTAGGGCCGTGTTCGTACGGCAGGTAGAAAAGTTCAGCTAGCAGGGTCAGATCCTCCAGAGTAAGCGGCTCAGCAGTAAACAGCGGCTTCTCATTGGGGCCTGGGACAAACATGTCTTTATTGAGCTGATCATCGGTCTGCATCGGTGCAATGTCGCTGCCCGAATCCTCTTGAATGGACATCTCTGGGGACTTGGACTCGGTCAGGCTCTCTTTGTCTGTGTCCATGGGTTTGAGATCTTCTGTCATTTTAGCTTTGACGATCTCTGTGAGGATCTGGTTGACATTTTTGGTGTCTTCCACCTCGTCGTGTTTCTCCACGACCATCTCCATGGGTTCTTCATCGAACTCTTTCTTCTCTACCTCCACCTCCTCTTCTTTGCCGAGCACGTGCGGTTCATCGCCAAGGGGCACGGCTGGACTCATGATGGGCTGTTGGAAGACTGTAGTCACTGTGGTGGAAGTGCCCAGAGTGGGCGCAGTAAGTGCAGGAACATCTATAGAAGTGCTTTTAGTTCCACTGTGAGGAACCTGCCGACCTGCAACAAAGAACAGATAGGTTAAGACAGATGATACCTAATTCAGAACAGCTAGGATCACATTTCACAGCGTCACATGAAGAAGAAATAGTTACTGTTGTACTGATGTGGTACTCCAAACTCGCTCAGCCATTCAGTGAGAGCCAGCTTGAGCGCGATCTGTGGGCTGTAGAGGATGTCTGTTTCTAGCTCCTCATCACTGCCCTCGTTTTCCAGCTTTATCTGGATGGACACAGTGCTGTCTTCGCTGTCCGCTAAACAAAGAAATGAGAAGCTATGAAGCTACAGTTAAACAAGATAAACCTAAATACAATATAATGTTGATGAATTAAGTCAATCTTGATCAATATTACGAGAGAAAATTTTTACTTAGCAAAATAAAAAAAAGTGCTCTAGCGTCATAAATTTTTTTTTTATAATATTAACAGCTTTGAGTCAGAGTGAAAAGGAAACTTTTCTAATATCTAGCCTTTATATTGTGATGACGGCTTCTCAAATGAGTATTTTTTTTGTCCATTTGAATTTGATTGGACAATTGTCATTTGCTAACTAAAAGACATCTTTCATAATAGATTTTTTTTTAAATTCATCCATTTTCTGTCCTTAAAACGAACATATAATAGAATTCGACAATGCTTAAAAATGTGTTCAACTGAAAAATAAACACAGGTTGGAGTGATATACACGGGCGAGTAAATGAGCAATTTTATTTTTTGGTGAACTTACCTTTTAAGAGAAAAACTTTGCTCATTTTTATACATTAACATATAAAAAAATGCTTCCTTCAAGACATACTTACTCATGACAACATCTTTTCTCACTCCATTCATGTTAGACTTATACCATGTGGCTAACGTGTGAATAGCCACAAAATTAGACTCAAATTCACAGTTGGGGTTGGTGAGGACTCCCTTCAGCCGAGGGATGAGTTCTGTGGACCTGCCTTTATAAGGCCCCAAGAAAAGTCTCTTCTGATCGTAGTCATTAGCATGAATATTGTCCCAGATGACAGGAGCTCTCCTCAGTATCTTTGTGACTTCTTCGATAGATTCAACAGTTATGTCTTTAGAAACTACCTTGGGACCTGTGAAACACCGACACTGTTAAAATAATCAGGAGAGCAAACTGTCACTTCAATCTCCTCAATGAAAACACAACTTACCTGTCCACAGCACCTCGATACCAGGAAGCAGCTTTTCACCTATTGTGCGCAGGTAAGGCGACTGTGACACGTTTGGATAACAAAATGTTCCACAATACTCTGAGAACAAGGAAAAACAATTACGAGAAGGCATACAACAAACAATACATTAGATTGCGTCACACAGAGGTTAGCGCATAATAAAAAAAAGAATAATCGTTGTACCTGTGGGGCAAAATAAAAATATTTCAGGTTCTCCCAAATATTGGAAGATCTCATTGGTGATAGACACTTGAGCATGTGCAAAGGAGCTGAACACCTCCTTGTCCGCTGGACACATGTTATGATCAATGTCATCAAACAGTAAGGCAAAGGACTTGCACCCAAAATGACAGACCTGCACAAAAGCCAGACAGAGATTGAGGATGTAAGTCATAAAACACAGACACCAGCACAGCCTATGCCTCTGAATAGGTTCATTCTCACCTGGTCTAACTTCCTTTTAAGTGTCGACACTTCCTTCTGATTTGAGAACGTAATGTCCAGGCCAGGGGAAATGGCATAAATGAACTCAACGCCATGCTCTTTAGCGGCACTTATTAAAGTTGTGAGTTGCTCTTAAAAAAGATAACAGAAAGGACATTAATTTAAGCCAAATAAAGCATAGTGACCAGTACCTTTTTAAACAGCATGGAAAAAAACAAACAAACAAAAAAAAACCCTCACCTGCTTCCTCAACAGAATACATTTCTCTCCAAAACATTCTGTGTTTGTAGTCATCTTTTGGGGCATACAGATAGGTGTTCAAACCCCATTTCTGCTGCCTGAAATGCAAAAATACAAGATTTGTAGGTCAAAAATAATAATAGCGATTACAATGGCATGTATAAACCTGTCCAAAAGTGTCAATACCAGAAACAGATGCATATATGTATGCTTGTTGAAGCTTCCACAATTATATATATATATATATAAAAAAACTAAGCATAAATGGCAATATGAATCAGAAAGGGGTACAGTAGCTGCAGGAGCCGCAGTATCATTGTATTGCTTGCACTATACCTCCTGAAAAGCTCTTTTCTTTGTTCCATAGTCCATGGCCGTCCATAGAAGCCTGCGGTGAACAAAAGAAAAAAAGAAAACGTTTTATTTTCTTTTTGACAAACCCAGCTTATTCCACAATCAGCTGCTACGATCAATCAACACCTAAGCAATACACAAATGTTTTCTAGCAACACATATAACTAATTAACTTAATTAACGGTTGCACAAAAATTAAATTTGACAAAACTGTATCGGACTTGTCTTCATTTTCTCACCTTCCACGACCCCAGTGATGAATTTCCTGCGGCCTGTCCGCTCAACCCCGATACTGGGCTCGTCCACCGGACACTGCGTATCCGCCACAGCTTCGCTCGACACTGGGTTTGCTTCACTTTCCGGCTGCGACGCCTCGATTATTTTGTCTTTCTGAACCATGCTGAACCGTACTCAATAAACCGTGATGGAAGTAACCGTCTAGTCGCAAGCCAAAGGTTTTCTTCCGCAGGAACACTAACGTTAACCCGTTACCAGATTCCCCGACGTTACTGGGTTAGTAGGCCATTGAGTCACCGGTAGGGAGCGGGATTCTAACGGATGCAGGTTGTCTCCATGAACTACCCGCAGATTTCTTCGTTAACAAACACGACAAGCAGTCACGTAACCTACAGCGCTAAAAGCTTTCTGCGCTACGTTATATCTTAACAGTCTGCTCGCTCTCTAGCAAGCGAACGGGAACCGTGTTTCAACGATGTCAGAACCGCCGACAAGCATTACGCGACGCTTCGTCTGATAGCTTTTGCCGAGTCGCGTTGCATCGTGCGCTAGTCATAAATTAAGCACGTTTAAGCTTACTGTACACCTGCATGGCGACTTCAACCAGATCATGCCAATGTAACGTTGCGTTCTTCGACGCTGTTTAATTTTGCACTCTTCTTCCTGTTTACACTTACTGCGCAGACTCGGAAAACTGGTTTGAACCAGTAAAGGACGGTTTGTGTGAGTCCGAAAACAAATCTCTACCAAAGCCCTTAAAGGCGCGGCGGGAACATCAGCTCTGGGTCCGCCTGAACGAGAATGGTGGACGGCAATCGGCTTCACCTCATTCGTCCTATAATCATTTTGAACACTTTTTATACAATATACGTGCGAAAATTATTAGTAAAAACGAACTTTGTTGAGTAGCAAGCATTTTTAAGTTTGTATATATCGTTTTATTTTACATGCTTTACCCAATATACTTTTCCTTGTTTATTAATCATTGTATTTTATAAAGTTAGTGCTCTCTCGGTAAAAAAAAAAGAACAGAAAATGACCTATAGTAATACATTTAGAATATTTCTGTGAAACCGGAAGAGAATTGAGATGAACATCTCTCACGTTTACAGGCTCTGCGCAGACGGGCACATACTTAAAGGGTGCTTATGAATAATGTTTGTTATTTGTACAATGGCAAAGAAAATACAATATAAGAATTACAATAATGTATTTTTGAGGATAAAATAGTTAACTTGGGGTATGTTTAATTACCACATTCAGCCGACACTGACATCTTGCGCATGAAGGGTCACCCTTTTATGTATCGTTCATGGTTTGTCCCATTGCTTCAGCGCTACTTTCAACGTTCATGGTCATGAATGAATAATCTCAGGAAGTCTTTTCGTGAACAAAACGTCCAGAAATTTAACTAGACGCATGCCTTTGGATTAATTTTTGTTAAAAAGCAGAAGATTATTTCTATTAAATGCAGCAAAAATGTTGCTTTACCTATGGTGTGAAAGTAAATATTTTTTTATTTTTTATTGTTAAAAACAGTGCTTTAAAGAGGCTGCTATTATTAGAGAAATATGTGTATCAGCTGTTTATTTTAACTCAAGACGTTGTTCTATTGGTACGACAGTGCAAGCATATTTTTTTTGAAGGATCGGGAGTTAAGCAGCGAAGAAAAAAAAAGGTCTGGATCATAATAATCCCTGTGCAACTAGGTTCTTCAAAACAACCTCTGTAAATGTCAGGAAAAGTTAAACATCACTGCACGCCTGATCTAAACCAGTGTTATGATCTGCTGGCCAGCCTTCAATCCAGCAGAATTAGAGAAACAGGCAAAACAGATGATCCAGAACACAGCTGTTGATCTGATCTTCAACCAAAAAGTACCACTGGCTTATTTGCACCAGTTTCATGGCTTTGCAACTGGCCTTACAACCAGCATATAATCATACAGACACCATATTCTCATGTCGTCTAGCACCATCTTAAAAGCACTGCAAGAAACACTCCTTTGACCTCGATTCATCCAAACGGAAATGTTTCTGTATTTACAGTAAAATAAGAAACCCCATTTATTTCTATGCTAGTATGTTGCTTATTTGGATGGTACTGGCACAAATGTTGTGTGAATGATGTGAAAAGAGAATGACGCTGATTTTTAATCTCAGACAAGACAATTTATCTCAGGTTTATTTAGGTTGAAATAAATTCAGCATGGTAAACCTGTTTTCCCCCAACATAATGTTTCCATTCAGCTCATTTAAAAATGTATCCAACATTCAGCAATTCAGATTAAACATTTAAATAAAGTTAATCCTTTTAAAAAATTCTATTTCATTCCACAGTTTTATTAGATTTCTTTTTTTTTTTTTTTGCACTTTAGGTTTTTCTTACAAATCTTCACTTCAATAGAAGGTGTAAACTTGCAGAAACAAACAAAAACACAAAGAAAAAAAACAAACAAAAACAACCAAAAATAATAATTGAGAGGCAACACTGGAAGTGTGGGGCAGCATTTTGCTCAGAGGTAATCGTTCGTCTCTCTTGCCGCTTGACTAATCGTTACCTTTTCAGGTTCTTTTGAGCCTGTTTGAGTAAAGTGTCAAAGTCTAGTGCATCAAATTTGCCTTTTGTAGGATGGGGTTCGTACTCCCGGTTTGAATCTGAAAAAAAAAAAAAAAAAAAAAAAAAAAAGTACAGTCATTAACAGGAACATTTTCAAAGACATTTAAAAAAATTTCACCAACCAATAATTTTACTCAGAATTGCAGAGGCTAACTTTAGTGCGAGTTCATTTCTCAACTTATTTGAGTTTGCTTCCCCGCCATCTTTTCTAATCTGTGTATTAATACAGGTGTGTGTCACGTCATGCATGGTCACACACTTTGGTCAGACCGACAATAATGTGATTAAAGCGTTTACATGCCTGTACATTTAAATTAAACTCTGCGACGATCAATGATGCTTGCTGCAATTATAAGCTTAATCGCCTTATTTAGAAGTATTGTGTTTAGATGAGGTAAAGTTTAAAAGTGTCCAAATCTCATTAGAAATCACATTAAGAGGTTGCATGTAAACACGCTCAATATTTATCAGAGCAATGCTACCTTAAATATAAAAACCAAACATGCTCAGCTCACCTAAATCAGCATAACTGGTTTTGCAGAACTGTCTCCTGCCTCCAAAGCACAGGTCAAAAGGAAGCTCATTCTGCTCCCTCAGCTTGCTTCCGTTCTCAATGGCATTAAATGCATCCTTCGTGCTGTAGTATGTAACAAAGCCGTAGTTGTCCCTGATAAAACAAAAGTGAGTGTTATTCTCCATTTTTAGTATAAGCAATATACCAAATCAATACAATTTTAAAAAGCCATACCCATTTTCTCTAAAGTGCACAGTGCACTCCTCAATCTTTCCGAAGAATGAGAAGCGTTCCTTCAGCTCTTTACGAGTCATGCTTCCACGAATCCGTCCAACATAAACAACTCTTCGCTCCTCCTGCATAACACATTTCAATTGATACATTATAGAAATCATCAAGGAGCCTTTGGGAAAAATCTGAAGCATCTTTCTGGATTAAAATACTCACAATTGCTTTCTCCTTGCCTCTTTTTGAATCCTCTCTGGGATTTTGTGAATACCGGTAAACAGATGTCTGATTAGGGCTATCAATAAAATCAAAACATTATGAGTTGTTATAGTTATAACAAAAAAAAGACAAAAAAATCTGAAATGTAATAAAGTATATAATAAAAAGTAAACTTTATTTCAGCTAGTTGCCAATGTTTAAGTTTTTAATTTGATGTATTAAATAACACCTTTAAAATAACATTTTTTAATTCAAATCATTAAAAACTATAATAGTATCTTAAAGAAACTATGTAACACTGAAACATATGGCCAGTTCTCACCTTCTGTGGCTTTTCCAGCGCTGATGTCCAATGTCAGAGGAGCGGGATCTGGATCGAGAGCGGCTGCGGCTCCAGGATCCAGAGCGTGAACTTGAATATGAAAACCGTCGCCGGCGGGGCGGGGAAAATGACCTCGAGCTGGATCGGGAACGAGACCGAGATGAAGAACTGGATCTGCTGCTTGAGCGACGAGACCTGTATCTGTAAAACGTATAAAGAAACCATGTCCTCAAGATTAATGTGCTTTCAAAATTCCTTTCTTGTTATTGGAAATGTAAATAACCATATCAAAGCTGACCTTTTACTGGGTGGTGAACGTGATCTGGAGGAGGACTCGGAGCTGGATTCTGAGCTACTGGAGGACTGGGCTCTGTATCTTCGCTTCGAGCGGCCCCTGTCCTCCTGGTACTGTCTAGAGGAACACTCAGAGTAGTTTGCAGATTTCTGCTGGTCGCATTTTGCATCATCCAGTAAAGAGCTCTCAGGGTCAGGCCTGCTTGGAGAGGCGTCTGGAGTCTCCATGGCGGAGCTATTTAATGTGCACCTCGTATCTGTAGAAGTTTGACCGAGGCTAACATTTTTCTGGGTTCCTTCTGTAGCTGAAAGAGCAGTTGGAGCTTTGGAGATGCTGCTCTGGGCTGGC
The DNA here is from genome assembly GCF_018831695.1 of Puntigrus tetrazona. Classification (NCBI taxonomy): domain Eukaryota; kingdom Metazoa; phylum Chordata; class Actinopteri; order Cypriniformes; family Cyprinidae; genus Puntigrus; species Puntigrus tetrazona. Next base: position 6,085,105 of record NC_056711.1, on the reverse strand, counting down.
TTGCTGGCCGGCAGCTCAACCGTCTTGATTATGATGCTAGGCTGTTGTTTGACATTCCACCGACTGCCAACTTCGTTTTGACCATCTTCTTTTGGAGGGAGGCAGTAGTCATGATCAAGGGAGAAAGGCTGAGTCTGTCCAGTAGTAGTGGGGCTCTGAGGCTTGCTGCGCAGCTTATTTGATGGTAGTGGCCTTGCCTCTATTTGAATGGCCTTGTTAGGTGTTGCTTTAAGGACCTCTGGCTTTTTGGTTTTCCCCAGTAATGAAACTGGTGCTATAGGCTTCCACATCTGGTGTGGGGGCGTAGCAGGAGGTGTAAGGCCTACAGGAAGAGTCAGTTGAATAGAGTTTTTGACTTTTACTCAAAAAATAAGGTTTAAAATGCCAATTTTGATATTCAATGGCCTCAAAATTTACAGTTAAATGTATTTGTTTGCATTACAACACATCAAACCATGTGCCGTTTCTTTTAAAAGCTACATGTTAACTACTGTCCAAACATCTGACCAGAGCAAGATTTATTTTTCAAAGAAGTCATGCCAAGAAGTCATCAAAAGAAAAAATTTTTTTTTGAAAAGCAAACGATTTTTGTAGGGTCATGTGACACTGAAGCCCGGAGTAATGGTTGCTAAAAAAGAAACTATCACTGTAGAAATGTTACACTTTATTCTTAAAACAAACAAGCACACACACCTAAGAACACCCAAACACCTTACCTGCTGTGCTTCCCAGGTCATGGTTGCGGATTTTCTCCACTGCTTTAGTTTCCACCTGCTGATCTGAACTGTATTCAAAACAAATATATATGAATATAATCTGCAGTCTCAACAATGTCAAAAGCACTGAATTACTAGTGTTGTTACACATCGCTCAGACTAACACAAGCTACGCTTATGTTTGTGTCCATCCACCTTCACATTCTGAAGCCATGATGAGGGACTTCATTTGTTTCGGTAGGTCTTGGTAAAATGTGGCCCATGACCACACACACAAACACTGAGTTTGGTGTGAGAGCAGCACAAGGGCTGTAGGGTAACTCCATCACGCCGGCTCATGATACTCACCTGGAGTTTCCTACAGCGGCTGCTCTACCACAGACCTCCGGTACACTCTGCTCTTCTTTGGCTGGAAAGAAAAAGTAGGGTTGTGAATAACCAAATAAAAGATGGTAAGAGGGGATAGACCCTTAAAACAACTAAAGACTGCCCAGCATCTAAGAGAACTCAGCCACAAGCAGCACAATGTATTGTGATACTCTACAAAAACACACTGCGTTTGCCCACTCAACAGCTGAGAAACAGCAGACTAAAGATAAATGCTTGCCTAATGGACATGCCGTCAGTTTTCAGCCCCTGAATATCTACAGACAAAGACAACTGGTTTTAAAATGGTTTTGTTAACAGGGCAGAATTCCAGCAGTTCAATGAGCATGAGCACATAGCAGCTGTTTTCAAGCCACGCCCTCTCTTAAAGGAACAGACCCTATTCTTCAGGTGTGGTGATGCAAGCAAAACTGTCCATTATTAATAGCATGGCAGTGTTTAAAGCACAGCTCATACACTACTGATCCTGATCACACAAAAATATATTCAATCTTCATAACTTTAGTAATGAAGTTAGAGACGTGTGCGCTTGATGTAAAATGCAAATAAAACCACCAATAACCACCGAATATCACTAATAAAAAAAAGGAAAACAACCTTTAGTCCATTAGAACCAAAAGTTTAATCTAACCACTGAGTCATGTTTAACTGTGAACTCTGTACTTAACATTGACAATTTTTTTTCCACCCCAAGGATGTCAACTTTTTCCAAGCCTAAAATGTTAGCATGGCCTAGTTGCTTACAAACCATTGGCCTGCATTCTAAAGATGGCAGTATAGGTGTACATGTTCTCTAAGAGGGCACTCGTTTCCAAAGAAAGCTCTGCTGTGCTCGGTATTAACATCCTTCACATAGTCAGCTTGACTTGTAGCATGATTTTAACAACCCTCATTGGTAAACAAATACTTTCAGAGCAAGAGCTCAGAGATAATATCACTTACACTGAGACTCCTCAAACTGCTCCAAGAGGCTTGTAAGATCAGCAGCTTCAATACCTAAAAAGAAAAAGTCTATTATAAACCACTCCACAGAAATTAATACCCAACACCGTGTGAACAAATGCTCACCAATTTCACTTGTGAAGGATTCAATCAGCTCAACTGTGGTGTTCTTCGGTTTGGGGATATCAGAGGAAGCCATCCTCATCTGCTCTGCCAGTTCAACAACTCTGGCCTGAACTTGAGCCGAGAAAAACGGCTGAGCAGCTATTGGTGCAACATGAGGCTGTGACCGTGAGGTCAGCTTTTTAGAACTAGTTGGCAGGGTGTTTTTGGCTTGATCTGACACAGGGGCCAAAACAACCTGCTCGGTCTCTCTCTTCAGAGGCACAGCAACACGAGGTTTATGAGGGCTAGAGTTTGAGCTCTGGACTTGTGTAGTGACCATCTGAGGCTTTGCGGGAGCAACACTGAGGTCCCCATGTAAACATTCCTTATGTGCATTAAGACCTTGAGGGCCTCCAGATGTAGTAGACACTGACAATGAAACGGTCCTTTCAGGGGCCACTTCAGACACATGTCTAATGGGGGTAGAGGACTCAGTATGATTAGTGTTTTGTGGCACACCGATGGGAACAGGTAGTTTCTGGGGTGAGGGGTGGACTGATTGAGGTGAACTTTTAGATGTTTCAGAAGGTGGAGGGGTTGGTTTAGCAGCTGCAGGTTTCTTAGAGGAAGCTATCAGTGAGGCCGGTGGGATGAGCAAGGCTTCAGGCGTTGGGGGAGCAGCAGGGCCTCTCGGGTGCCATGCAGGCATGATTTCAGGTGCAAGGTCTTTTTTAACAGGAGTATGCGTAGTTTTTCGTGGATCTCTGGGGTTGGGGTCAGGCAGGCAGGGTATTGGGGGAAGCTCCTTGGGAGTTTCAGGCAACTTGGGCCATTTAGTGCTGTAATCCTCCGTTTTGTCCACAGGATCCGGTTTTTTCTGTTGGCGAAGGAGACGGTACTGCTGTAAACTGAGAGGCTTGGGCTTAATTTCATTACGCTGACAAACAGCAGGCTGTTCGCTAACAGGCTCTTCTTTTGAGGGTGGTTCTTCCTCCACTGATTTTTCAAGAGGTTTGTTCTCTGGCTGTGAGTCAGTTTTCTTTGCTTCAGCTTGAGGCATTGGGATATGCTCCTTCTCAACCTGCGGTTTAAGGGTTGTCATCTCTGTAGGACGATCAAGTTTAGGGTTTTTGGGCACTGCTAATGAGAGCACAGGTGAGAAAGTCACCTTTTTCTTCTTTTGTTCTTCCGGGCGTTTCTTCTGTGGCTCTTCCTTAAGTTTTGAGCTTCTTAAAACTCTCTGTTCAACAGGAGGGGCTTCAAGTAGTTTACTTTTCTTTTTCTCTTTACGTACCTTGACAGCCTTTTTCTCCTCCTCCACAGGAGATACTGTAGAAGGAGGTGGGACTTTTTCAGGCTTGGGTTCTGGTTTGTCTATGCTATTCTCGGGGACTCTTTGTTCACCTTCTGCAGAGTCTGTGTGAGGAAGAGGGATGCTGAGATCTGGGATTGCTAGGATGGGCTCTCCGTGCTCTCCTTGATCAACCACTTCTAACACTAAGCCCCTCTCGGGCAGAAGATGCTCTTGGCCCTCTTCTCCTTCTACACACAATGTCATGCAGTAAGGGTGCATGTGTTTTACTAAATCACTGAGAGTGACAGGCATGCTCTCTCCATCCTGCTCTAATGACACAGGAAGGCACCAGTCAAATTCATCCAGTGATGACAAATCAATATTGGCTATTGGGGTTGAAAAACTAGTGTCTCCATCTTCCTCTTCTCCTTCACTGTTCTGCTGGGACACTCTTTGCATTCGCGGGAGACTCTATAAAACAAAAACATACATTTTTCACAAATTTGTAGTGAGAGGTGCTTGAAAACTGCCTGTTTTAAGCACCAGACACCATTTCCCCATGCAGTTTTTCACCAAAATACAAAGATTTAAGATTTTTTTTTTTTTTTTTTTACAAAGAATTGATTGTATTTTACAGCTATGTTCATGCCTATGGCTATATTGTACAACACTACAAATGGCAAAAAAAATTACAAACACATTTCTTATTTTTATTAGCATAATTGAAATTAATAATATCCTAAATTATGTAGCCCCAGTTAGAACCTGTGATGCTGCCATAAAAATGAATACGAAATATTATCGAATAACGTTAAGCTATAAATTCTGTTGTTTTTCAAAAACTGATGAAACAAGATTTGAGAACTCAAATACCTTCCCAGGAAACTGTCTTGTGTAAATCATTGACTCTGGAGGAGACCGTGTGAGGAACTTTCTTAGCTGGAGTAGAAATTGAAAAATTGAGAAATTGAAATCTCCTACAAAACGAAGTAATGCATTCCTGACATGCTCAGACAGGTAAAGAACAGCTCAGGACTCACTGGTGAATGTTCCTGACCCTTCTGACCCGAGAACAGGTCTGAATCCGGCAGGGTGTCAAAAGGGGACAAGTTTTCATCATCAACATTGTCAAGTATTTCAGTGAGAGCTGTGAGCAGTGTCGCTTCACTTTCCTCATCGATATTACTTTTAACCTAAAACAGAGGAAGCAACTTATAAATGCCATCGCTGAGTGAAATCAAAACAAGCAATTTAGCATAAATCGTGCAAACAAACAAGTCTTCTGTAAACGGTTTATAAAAGGCTTTATTTACTTCTCCAGTGGGGCTGTCTTCAAAAATGGACAAAATAGAAGGATCAAGGCAGCCTTGTAAAGCCTCCAGAGCATCTCCATTGCTAAGGCCAGGATACTCCAGACAGCTGGCAGCGAAGCTTTCTACCTGCAAAAGGAGGAAAAAAACGGGTTAAAGTTGTTTTTCCTTCTCTATTGTGATGTAAATCTTAGATTAATTCCTTTTTTTAAAGTGAAAAAATAAGGAGTGGACCATTAACAAAGCAGACCAACCAGCAAAAACATTTCAACTTTAAACTGTATGCACATTTCTATTAGTTTACTGGACAGCCTTGTTGATGGAAAGTATTAATATTTAGATTTTAGATTCTTTTAAGCACACGTCCAAAACCATAAATTGCTGCAAAGAAGCGTCTGCTTTAGGTAAGGCTGTAAACAAGTTAATTTTCCTAAATTTAAAAAAAAAGGGACACTGCTCAAGAGCAAACAATGCACTCTGTCTTTGGGGCTTGTAATTGCCGGCATGTCCAGTAGCAGCTGATGTTGTTTTCAGCTTTGGTGTTCATACAGTTCACAGCACCATTTATTAAGAGAACTCAAGTGAAACTTCGGTACATTTTTTTTTTTTTAATATTTCTTTTACTTTTATTTTACTTTTAATATTTCCCGCGAACTTGAAAACTAACCTTTATGAGCCGCTCACAAAATTGCAAATCTAAATTTGTGAAATTCTGTTAGGTACGAAAAACAAGCGTAACCCGTTAACAAACGCGTTCATGTAAATTACAACCACGTGTTGCGCACCTCGCGTCATCCTGCCGCAGTGCATTACTGGGCAAACCCAATACCGGCACGGTTCAAAACACGCCTTGCTACAACTAAATCTGCACGTTATCGATCTAGATTAAATTAAAATATCAGGCCAGTTTGAATACAATACACCACTTGCCTTTAAAACCTAAACAGGGGCTGGATGAAAGGCTGCTGTCAGTAAACACACACGGCCCCACTCATACCTGCACCACGTGCTGGACAGCAGATCAACGCTAACCGCAATCAACGACTCGGGGCTAACTTTGTTGTTCAGTCACAACACTGCAAAACGCGAAACTAAAAGATAACACGTTCAGCCAAACAGAGCAGAAATAAGATTGGAAAATGCTTGCATGAAAAATAAGTGACAACTGCCATGTGTTAAAAAACCGATCTTGATCTGTCATTCCATCTTTATCAGGCCTAATGCAACTTACTAGCAATTAACTGCAGTTTATGAGTGAAAGGTTTGAAATAAGTCAAACAATAATTCAGGCCGACGCATGAACACAAACGCTGGTGGTTTCATTCTTAAAGTGAGTGAACCACGTGGGAGTGAGTCACTGAAATATGCAACAAACAACAATAAAAGGGCACAACCGATCAATAAAAGAACATCTGTATTAGGGAAATCACTAATAAATAAATGTCAAAATACATATGCATTAAATAAAAGCACTTAAATGGAGTCAACGCATTTAAATGGCTAACCATTCCTGTTTACAATTATTCACCAACACATTAAAACCCAAAACACTGCGTGCATGGGTTACGAAATGCAAAACTGCACTTTAATTTGTTTTCTAAAGAGAGAGAAATGACTACGTAGCTGAATCGCTGGTCTCGAGCGATAGAGCAAGTTCATAAGAATGCAGAAGCATGGCAACATCAGCTAACAGGAGCGAACTCGTGCACTCATAACATGACACGCCGCTTACTTATGGACAAGCACGAAATCCAGCAACACTTCAAAATTTCTCAGCGTTTCTTCTCCTACTGCCTTTTCTCACAGGTGGCAAGCAGAACTGCAAAATCTCTCTCACCATCGCCATCCACGTGTCACAAAGTCCCGCACATCATCGCGCATTTGCCTCGAGCGCGATAAATGTCAACCTTTTCATTCCGGCGCGACGCTCTCTGAGTATCGACGCGTGATGGTCTTACCTCGTCAAGATTCACCGGCGAGAACATTTGAGCATTACAGGCTTTTAACATCTCCTCGCCTGTTCCCCACCGCGCCGCCATCTTACAACTCAACTGTGTGGAAAAACGTGAATCAATGCAGGCGCAGCAGCCGGCTACAGGCCACGTGCTATTTGCGTTCCCGGCAACCGAACCGACTTGGCCCCGCCCCGCGACGCGTCATCCGCCCCGGCCTTCTCGTTTCTTTGAGGAACTACTACAACTTTTTTCTCTTCTCTTGTTTGATCTTTATCGTCTTGCATTATAGAAGCGTTTGTTAAAAAGCAAAAACGTTTCGCTAGACGATTTCTCTCTAAAGGCACAATGAGGAGAAGCATTTAAATGTTAAAAATCGTTTAAAATATAAAAAATAAGGCAAAGCTTAAAAAGGCCCGATCATATTTTGCGTTTTATTTGATCATAGTAAGGCCTAGCTATAAAATAGGTTCAAAACAGAACAACAAATTATAAAGGCATATGTAAAACTTTGCCTATAGCTAATTGCATGGCAGCGCTATATTTTATTATTTTTATATTGCTTAAAAAACCTTAACATTTTAAGTATTTGCTGCAACTCAATTTTTTTCTGATATCCATGCAGCAAATGTTGCTGCAACACAATGGAAAACAATACAACGGAAAAGTACAGCAGTGAAATGAAAAATTCGTTTTGATGTTTTGTATTATCTGTATTATATTTCTTAATTCAAATCTTGAGTGAGGTGGCGGGATAGTTGGAGTGAACCACTGTCAGACTGCTTTCGCGGGTTGGGCCTGTCGTAAAGAAACAGACAAAAGATGCATTAAAATATAGGCAACGTGCATAAAGAAGAAACTTTATCAGAGCATGAACAGTTTTATTGAGAAAAAAACACTCTTAAAAACAAAGAAACTGTAAGTATAAATATTATATAGATCCATAGATATATTCTATATCTATACATAATACTATATCTATATATAGTTCCGCACAAATTCAGATCAGAGTACATGACATGGCAGGTCGTGTTTTTGTCCCTTTGTAGTGACAGAGTCTGGCCAGCAGATGTCCTCGGTGCTCGTTATTGGGAGCTCTTCCAAAAAATATAACTTTATAAAGCAGTTTGGTCAGTTATGTTAATATACAACGATTGTTTTTTTTTCAGGGTCACTTTAAAACATGGTCATGGCATGCTCCATATTTAAAATGAACCCACACGGTTCGGTTAGGTAAACACTTGTCAGATGTAAATACTTAAAGGTTAAGAGGATGAAGAATGAACTGAAAATCTGTCTACTAACAAATGACAAAAATGTTTTCTCTGTTTTGCATGTGTTTATGTCACCAGAATAAGACCCTGGGTCAGAAAATCTAACGTTTCCTGTTTCCCCCATTTTGTTATGGCCAAACTTACTTTCTATCTAAAGGAGCATTTCTTTTCCTGTAGAAATGTGACTTAGCCACTAGATGGCGGCATTAATTATATGTCTTTGGTGTCCACTGCATACCTTTAGAAAACTACTTATTTAACAAAATATATATTTAGTTTTTGTCACTGTTTTAACGTTAAACTGTTCTTACGTTAAGGCTCATGTTGCTGAAGCTTCTTCTCAAGCCCCCGTCTCCAGTGTTTAGACCTAACCTCACAATATTTTTGTGTGTAGTTGTTTATATCTCGCAATGCTGACATTGCCAGCTTTGTCAGTAACTACGAGATACACACTTGTAATTGTGAGAATATGGTTTCATTGCCATTTCTGACAAAAAGTCAGAATTTTAATATAGCAGACATAGTTCACGGTGAAATAAAGAGCATAATATTCGGCTGGTCATGTGATCTCAAAATATCAGCCCCCGTGAGGTGACTCACTTCAGTGTAAAATAAAACAGCTTTTATTAGGCTACTGAGATGAATCAAGATTAAAATGAATATTTATTTGTAGCTGTAAAGCTGTAGAACTAGGAACACTGTTGAGTATTATAGTCAGAAATACGCCTATTATTAATACGGCAAATATAATAATGCAATTTATATTTGTCACAAATCAGCATTTGCAGTGATTCCTCTTTTTCTTATAATTTTGGTGTGCCGTGAATTTTGTTCCTCAGACGTTTGAGAGCAGGCACCAATGGCCTAATAATGAATTGTTTCAAGAGAATGTCTGCGTGAGTGTTGAAAACGTCACTGCATCATCTTGAGGGTTTTGTTTGCGTAAGCACTGTTTGCGGGTTGCTTTAGAAAAAAAAAACCGAACCGCTCAGCATCTTTCGCCCGCAATTATACAGTCTCTTAGTACAGCTGTCTGTCCCACTGTGGGTGGACGGCGGCAATTACAATGAACATTTTCAGGCAGAGGAAAATGCTGCTCTGTGCTGTCCTCCTTCTATTCCTCCTTTATTCCTCGCAGCTACCCGACTGTACTGAAAATCATTCATCCACTACCACTGTTGCCATGGCAACAGGAGGGGAAATCCATTTCATCAGCCTCTTCGTCACACTCCCTCCTTCCGTCCCTTCTCGCTCTCTTTCCATCCCTGCCATCATTTTCTTTATCTCTCTGTGCCATCTCTTGTTATTCTTCTTTCTTCCTGTCTTAGTCCGAGGGAAGACAGGCAGCAGAGGATGCAGCGCCTTCCTTAATAAACAGAACACAGCTATATAGCATCGAGCTGTTGCAATAGCTGTTATAATAGTTCAAGTTCTGCTTTGCTTGTGGTCAAATCATGCATCTGTTGCATTGGCCGATGTATTATGCCCTAGTTATTAATCATTTGACAAATCTGTTGCTCTTTGCACATTTCGCAATGCAGTTTTTATACAGTTAAGGTATAACTGCAGTTTAAATTACTGTGATTTTTTGGTGCTATAACCTTTTTCGATTTCCATTATAAAAATTTTATATTCTGCAAATAGCATATTTCACTAAAAGTGACAAACTTTAAGGTCGGTGGGATTTTTTTTTCAGTTTAAGAAATTAATATATTTATGCAGGCAGGATGAATTAAATTGACAAAAGTTAACATATTAGAATGAATCATGTGACACTGAAGTCTGGAGTAATGCTGAACATTCAACTTTGCCAGCACAGGAATAAACGTTTAAAGTATATTTAAATAGAAAGCATTTATTTAAAATTGTAATGTTATTTCACAATATTTACTGTATTTTGCATCACTAAAGAGACTGCTTTCAAATAATCATGGTGGATATTTCTATTTGTCCACTAGGAACATTACACGTATTCATGTCAAATTCAGCCTTTGCTTAATGCACAAACAAAACATCTGTATAAATGATTGATAACCATCTTTGTGCAGGGAGCTTGTGTTGAGATCAGGGTGATAGTGGCTTCTCTGACATCCTCATGGTAATCCCATGGGGCAGTGGGGCAGGCCAGCAGCTACTGGAGACACCAGATGGCCTCAAATTAGAATTGAAATCACGCACACTCACACACATACACATATTCTCCCTCAGTCTCAAACGCTTCTTGAACTGCAAATAATAATTTGTTATTTCGCCGAACGCAGCCTTTCGCGATGATGTTGATGGGTGGGAGAATTAATGTAATTATGTTTTAGTGAGTAATCCGAAGGGTTAACTCCATGAGATGATTCCATTAGTACACATAATGAATCTCTGTAATCAGATCACTGATAAATTAATTCCATTATATTTCTCCAAAGCCGATCGGCCCAGCAAATGCTCTATTCTGCTCTATATCTCAGCTCACAACATCTGACCAAAACCCACTCCACTTTTAATTGACATTTTGGTTTTGTATTATTATACCCCTCCATCCACTGAAAATCAATCTTTCTTACAGCACGAATCAAAGCATAAACTACCGCACATCCTCTCGAAAATATCAAGCAGTACAACTAGCAATGTTTTCAACAGTGATGATAATAAGAAATGTTTCTTGAGCGGCAATCAGCATATCAGAACGATTTCCCACACTGAAAAAATACTAGAGTAATTCATAGTAAATGCTATGGTACTTGAATTCATTTGTTGTGGAAATTCTGTTAATATAACATGTAAACAAATTGTTTTACTCAGTAAAGTTTTCTACAATTATAGGATGTGAAGCTAAATTATACTGCAGTTATTCCAGTTTATCAGTTTCCTATAGTTAAGATGGTTAATGCTACAGTATGCTGTAACACTCATTAACAATGTTTGGTAACTACTATATATACACTATAATGTACTTTACTACAAAAAAACACTGTAGTATTTACTATAGTATTTTTCCATGTGGGTGTGACACTTTAGACTGGAGTAATGGCTGTTTAAATATTCAGCTTTGTCATCGAAGGTATAAATAATATTTAAAACGTATTTAAATAGAAAACAATTATTTTTAACTGTAAGATTTCATAATATTGCCATCTTAATAAGAGACTGCATTAAACAAATAATAACGAAAGGTAAAAAATTATTGTGAGATACAGAGAAATTAACAGCTCACAATCATGGAAAAATACATTTCTAGTGCAATAAATTTGTGATTTATTTTATTCTATTTTCCATCAGAGGAAAATGCAGGCTCTCATAGAAAAGAACAGCTCAAACCATTATGTATTTCCATGCTGGTTTAACCCAGAAAATACTGGTTTGATGTTATTCTAGCTGCAGGGCCAGCACGTTCTCCAGTAAACAGTCTGATTAACCAGCATTGACTTTGGCTGAATTAGGAAGCCGAGCAGATCAAGCTAGTTAGGATCCCTGGTGACCGGTACAGCAGCAAAGCAATGCTGAAGACCAGCATCCAAAACGCGCCATATGATTGCGACCTGCAATGCTCAGCTTGCAATTAGCCTACTGGGATCCCAAAGTGCCAAACCTAGACTCAGTGATCTCAAGAGACACACCAGACAGAGTAACAGTTTTACTTTCCAAATATAGTCTATAATGACAGCTACCCACACATCTGTAACCCTCTAACACCTTATCACCTCAGCCTCCACTGCAATCGTGTGTGTGTGTTTATTTATTGTAGGGTTGCCAGTTGCAATTCCTTTTTTAATCTTCTGTTGCTCTAATATCGTGAGACTGAAGATTAAGCTTTTGATTACAGGAGCTCTGGTTGTGTGTGTGTGAGCGCACAATGACTCTAAGAGAGGGTTTCTCTCTCTCTTTCTTTCTTTTAGACACACATGCACATGCTTTGGGGGAAGGGCAGTTGTGGATATTTATCTGTGTTCCTTGTCAGCTCGGTGCAAGAACCCCTGTGCTGAACTGCACATGCACGCAAAGGACGCAACGAGCGGAGAGCAGAAACAGCGCACTTCTGCACGCCAGCACTGGCTAAAAGCCACCGAAATGGTCTGACTGGGGAGGGAGCAGGTAAATAATCTCGTTTTTCTTTTGAAACAATGTCTTTGTGAGTGTTTGGGACCAAGAGGAAGTGGCTTTCAGCTGGCTTCCTGAGCGATTCCACTAGTTGATGGGCGGAGCGAGAGGAAGGCTGTCAGCTGGGGTGGTGTAGCAGGCGGCGTGTGTGTGTGTGTGTGTGTGTGTGTGTGTGTGTGTGTGTGGGTGCCAGAGTGTCAGAACAAGGAGTGTATGTGTGCTACTGTTACATACAGCTCTTGTGTCATTGAAGATTATAAACACATTGAGAAGGTGAGTGGAAAATTATTTCATGAGCTTGTTTCCATCTGAAATACCAGAGGTTTGTTTGTGCATGAAGATGTGTCAGTGGGGCAAGCTGCCTAAATTAAATCGTATGTCAATATTTGGAAGAAAATGAACAGTTTTATCATATAGGTGTGTGTTTTCGGTGTACACCTGCACTGTGTTATTGTCAGTTGTTTTCTGCTGTGTGGATGGGTGTGTTTGTTCTATCTGAGTAGTCTTGCATGGACGCAAGGCTTGTCCACAGCCGCTGCATGTGTGTCAGTCTTAATCAGTGTTAAATTGCTCTGGGGGACGAATACGCTTTCACCGGAGGATGCGTTTGTTAGCACGTAGAGCTGATTCGTAATTTACGCTGTGTACTGTAGCGCAGAAATGCCTTTTTTGGTCAGGTGTGTGTATGAGGAGCACCGAGCATCTGTTTGGGGTAAACGCTGCCGGAGATGGGGGGATGAAAGTGGAGGAGAGCATGGGGGAGGGGAGGGAGAAGATGCTGGAGAATGAAGGGAGTGATGGAGAAAAGGCAGAGAAAGAGAGAGGGGGTTGAATATTTGAGAGGAATCCCCCAGGAGTCCCCAGAGTATTGTGATGATGACTGTAGAACAGTGCTCGTTCTTGCAGAAGGCTCCGCTCAACATTAGGGCAGACTGAGCTCTGGTTAGCCCTCCACATATAGCTCACATGCCTTAAACAGTGTTCACTGCATGGCATGATGCTTGTGAGCATATAGTCACATTAGTAGTGTCTTGTTAGGTGGCACAGGATATATAGTGGATTTATGTGTCATACTTGATGCTAACTTCTTAAAACAACTTAATGTCGTTTTTTGTTGTTGTTGTTGTTGTTGTTAAGGCAATCTGGATATCACAAACACATTTTATATAATGTTCAACCTTTATCATGAAGATATCCTTAGTTAATAAGTTAATGGTCAGGCCATTAATTTAGTACTTGCCCTGCCCAAACTTTTTACTTACGACACCACAAAACATTAGCTACATGTTACTCATGCACACACACACACACACACACACACACACACACACACACACACACACACACACACACACACACACACACACACACACACATACACACACACAAACGCACACACACACTTTTTAATTTAAAACATGTTTTTTGTGTGATGAATAGTATAGTATGAATAATATGACCTTTACTTCATTAAAATGATAATATTTTGAGACATATACACATATACATATTTTGGTGTGTGTGTGTGCACGTGTATGAGAAAACAACTACAAATGTTTTCCCTTTTAAAACTGGTCCCACTTTATATTATAGTAGTCTTAACTACTATGTACACACATGAAGTTTGATGTACTTATTGCGTTAACATTATCAAACACCTTTGCAGCTATTGAGGTGGGGTAAGGTTAGCTATTGTTTTGGTGCTATGGGTAGATTTAGGATTGGGTTAAGGTGTAAGAGATATGTCAACAGTGTTATTGTAAATGTAATTATAGAAATGAATTGCAGTACAGATAATTGCATGCTGGTATTTTTAAATTATAAGTACATTACAAAACATATATGTGCATTATATCAAATGATTAATTTAAATGTAAGTACATAGTAGTTAAGGCCACCTGATATAAAATGGCGGACGATAAACTCCTAATTACTGCATATTGATAGTAAATAGTTGGTATAGTAGATATGTTTAGTTATTTGGTGAGTTGGATCTAGAATATGGCCATGCTGAAAAAGGCATTAATATGTGCTTATATATAGTACTAGTATGTATAAAAATAAGCAATTAATTAAATAAATATATAAGTAAATAGTGTTCCCTAATAATTTTTATATACTACATATTTCATATATCTAGACTGAACTAAGAAAATGTAAAAGGTATTGTCTCTGTAGATATATTATGTTAATTCTTTATTACACATATAATAAACATATGCACATGACCAAATGTTGCAAACACTGACCCCGAGCCATCTTTACTGGCGAACCCTTGTGTTCATGAGTTGTTCTTCTGAAGTATGTCATGTAAAAAGGAGCTGAAAAATGTCATTTTGTGAAGAACAAGAACATTACTATGGATAAGTGTTTTGTTCAGAGAGAAAGAATAGGGGGTGGAGAGGCCCTTGAATAGATGTGAATAATATTAAGAGCAACCCCAGCACACATCTTACAGTTCACTGTTCAGAGTGGGTGGATCTGCTGCTGTCTGGCGTGTGTGTAAGTATGAACAGCTGTGAGAGACAAAGGTCTTTGTTAAAAGCCGAACTAAATTTCTTCCATTTATTATTTTTCCACTTTTTCCTAAGAAGCATAGCCAAACCTTCATCCTTTTACTCCATTCTAAGAGAGACACTGAGTGAACGTGTGCACAGAGGGAGAGAGAGAGAGAGAGAGAGAGAGAGAGAGAGATTCTCATGAAGGAGAAAATGACTTCATGCTCTGTTTGTGGACTCAAGCTCTCTGACTAATGCTCACACCAGGCATCTTTTCTCCACCTTATTTCAGACTACAACTGAAAGTTATTTGCTTTCATGCGTTTATATGAATGTGTGCTTGTGCACTGGGGGCAGAAACCCGACGAGATCTCACTATGTGGACCTCCCTACAGGAAGAAAAATCATGTATTAAAACACAATACTAATATATAGTTCCTAATAAAAACGTAACACATTCACTTTATGTAAAAACTATAAAAGTTTGTAATATGAAGTTTTCAGGGAAACTCAAATGTCTGAATTAGTGGTAAATGCGGTATGGCGAGGGAAAAGCCTTGGATTTGTTGATAAAGGGACACTGAGAACTCTGTGTGTGAGTAGATTTTTGTATACACATGACTTTAAAAGTAGAGAATACAGCCCCGGATGTTTGGAATATTGTTAACTCTCCGGGAACCTTGGCTGTTGCTCTTGGCTAAGTGGCAGATTCTGCAGGAAGTCATTTAAAGGCACTATACGCGCACAAGCTCCTGTTTCGTTAAAAACACACATCTTGATAATCACGAATGATGTCATCCTTAATCTAAATCAATTTTAATTTAGATTTATAACGTTTTATGACTTTTTGAATACTGTGTGAAGGTTTAGCCTATCGCTAAAAACTTGAGAATTATCTGTAGCTACAACTCACATGAGAACAGCCTTTTTTTTTTACAGTCTGATAAGGCACCCGGACGCTGCTGGAAACCAACCATGGTGCAGTACTTTTTTTTTTTTTTTTTTTTTTTTTACTGGTATTTCAGAGTCACAGATATTTCATATTTGAACGTGAAGGATGGTAGCTTGTGTCAAATTTACATGGGAGGTTTTTGAAACTGTCTGCACAATTTGCTGATCGTATCTCTAGTTGTGTGGCAGTCGTTAGAAACAGTGACAGGCATGGTTTGAGTCTTGAGATCTGGTGTCAGGGTCAGTGCCTAGTAGGGGACCCCTGAAGTGAAACCAGAAAAGCTTTATAAATCTGCCTCTCTTCACTCACACTCTCTGTAGCATCTGGGGCTCAGTGGATAAATTATTAAACTGACTAGTGTCTGCTGAGGCCTGGCGAGAATGTTGCAACATAGGCTCGCTGGAAAAATGGGACTCTATCTTTATTGTTGTAAAACTCCAAAAGGTAATTCACAGCAGTTTCCAGCTAAAATAAACTCTATAGTGGCAGTAAAACAACATGAACCTTTATCCCTTCTCAGATAAAGTTTGTTTGCAGGTGCAGATTATCAATTACTGAAGGCTTTGTCATCTCAAAACACTTTGTTAGTCTGAGATTTGTAAGCTGATACATTGTGCATCACACACAGCCAGCTCCATATGAATGGCATATCTTATGCAGTAGACGCGATCAGTAGTTCACCTTGTATAGCTTTGCCCTTAGGATGAAGAGAAGTGCCCCTATTATGGATTTTTTAAAACGACCTTTCATGTGAACGAAAACATCCTTCAAAGTTTTAAATCTAAAAGTGCACCGTGTATAAAATGATTGTCTCTCAAAGAAAGAGTTGATTCTGAATCATTGAAACGAGTCGTTCTCGAAACAAGTCCCAAGCCGTTTCATGTTGACATCAAAATGAATAATTAGCATATTGCCCACCCACTTTATCGGGCTTTTTGCATTGGTCTGAATGAAAATGCAAATTCATTCTTTGCTACTAGGTGTAGCTTTAAATGAAATGCTTTAAATGAATTCAACCAATGAATGAATTGTTTAGGAGTCTTTGAACAAATAAGGTAAAAATAAATGCATATTATAAGAAAATTAAAGTGTTTTTTGACCTTGCATTCATGTCAAAATGTGTAGTGCTTTGATACAATCTGTGTTGTTAAAAGCGCAATATAAATAAAAATGATTGATTGATATAGATGAAAGAACATAAAGGGTTTGTTGAACCCAGCTAAAGCGTTAACGTTATTGTGCACTTTTTACAATTCACTCAGTTCACCAACCCACAATGTATTGGTCTGCTCTACATTCTTCTTGTCGAATATCCTGTTTCACAAGGAAGTGTGCCTCATTACAGAAGTAAAATTGTGAATACAATTAATCTAACATTGAATGTAATGTTTAGCGGTGGGATTGGCCAAACAGTTTAACACATTTGAAATCTTCTTACAAAAACCTGTTTTTGGGTCTTTTATTGGTCAAAAGGCCAAGTATGACAAGCAAATCGCTTTAATATGATTTCAATTTGGCATGAAATGGAAATTCAATTCATCATGCATATTCTAAATATGATTCACTGATCTCATTGTGACCTTGTCATTTTTTTCTTATTTCTCTATTTACTTGACAGACTTCTCTAATTATTTAGTCCACCTGAACTCCACCCTTCATCTCCCTCTATCCAATCAAAAACCAATGCGTTTGAACCAAGTCCCGCCCTACATCTTGCTTTTGGTAATCTGTTTCATTCGCATACAAATCACAGTACTAAAAAATTATTTATTTCCATTACATCAGGGCTCAAAGATTTTTTTCAGCAGGGTTATGGATAAAAATTATGCAAGCGTTGAATACATTTAAGTATTAGTCATTTATTTAGTCACCACCATTAAACAACCAAAATCATTCATAAATTGTTTTCGTATGGTTAAGATTATTGTTTTTTATTTGAGACAGACCGCCAGAACATTTAGTAAAAATGTAAGCATGCTTTTACACAAGCAGTGAGCTGGTGGTTTTGTCCTGCGAGTGGATATGTGACTGCTGTTTTATATTAAATCGTGAGGCTGCTCCTCTTGTTCCTCATTCCTGCGTTATCGTAGTCATTTCACCTTCGGTAACTATGCGCGAGGGTTCATTCAGTTCAAAAACAAAATATTACAGCAGTAGGGTGACTCAGTTCCTACCAACTTGGGGTGGACCCTGATGTTGTTTAAATATTTCGGTGGTGCTGTCCACCGAGACAGAAGAGACGTGGAGAGATTAAATGTTGCTGGAACGTTCTGTGTGGAAGTGATTCACAATAGTGGAATTCCCTGCTGCTGCAGAGCTGCTCTAGCAAAGTAATTGGCCCATTTATCACATTGACAGAGACAGACAGAGGAAGAGAAACAGAAGGTGGGGTGGAAATACAGGAAGACCAATCTGCACTCTGAAAAGTTCTTTTTAACACGGCTGTATCTTTACAAAAAAAAAAAAAAAAAAAAAAATTAATTGTAGCGATCAACTGAATGTCTTATCGTCACGCTTAAGTCACTTGTTCGGTTGTTTTTGTTCTGATAGTGCAGCCTGGGCTTTTGTATAGGCGCATAAGATAAACTTCAGTCAGGTCTGGAATGTTTCTCAGTGCAAACAGTCTGGGAAAGGTGTGACATTCTAAACCCCTCGACCAGCACACACACACACACACACACATAAAGGCATACACACAAAAGGCCTTGAGCCGCAGCCGGGATATGAAACATATGGACTCTAACTGCATGGCTTCCTTTTTCAACAGAGGCTGAAGACACACCAGAGAAGGCCAACTCACTTTTGAAGGCCAACGAAACAGGCAGAAGGCAAAACAAATCAAAAATAAGGTACGAGAATATGAAAAAAAAAAAAAAAAATGAAAATGAGAAACAAACACGCTTCTAACACCCACTATGCAGTGTTAAAAAATCGTATTAGTCTACAAGTGTAACAGAGCATTACTTGCTATCACACGGGTGATATGTTTGTGGGCAGGACTGTGTAAACCATTTATCAATCATTTTTCAAATTTCATAGCGCTTGTTTTTTATTTTGTTGCGGTAAGCACAGGGCGTCCATTTTCACATGTTGCAGTTCTTCTTTAGAATGTTCCATGAAGAGGAAGCTTTTCTTCCCAGGGAAACTAGATATTACACCTTGATTATTCTTGTTGTGTGGCATTATAACAGATTCTTCAAATGCCCCCTGCAGTGGCACTTCCATTTCCCCGCTGGCCTTCCTCCCCCTGTAGAAATGTGGCAGAGTTGGGTAAATGGCACACATATGGCCCTCTCTCTGGGGATACAGACAGACTAAATGAGCTCCCCCCGTACTCCTTCAAATATATACATGCCACTTTATAGACCCCTAACAGATCAGTCAGCAGATGGATAAATCAATAGAGATATTGAAAGTTACAGTGAATTGAAGACTACCTATTGCATAGCTGTGATCGGCTCACTTAATTTTCAGTGTCAAGGACCCCAAAGATGGTGAGGGAGTCTATGAGGGACTCTCTTCCTCTAATATATAGGCAGCCATTTATAACATGCAAACATCATTTAAATTATAATTATATAAATGCCCTTTATATTGTTCTTTTACATTATACTAAGTTAACTATTAAATTATTAAAGTGTAATCTTGAAAACATTACCTTGAGTTAAATTTTATGGCTATTTTTTCCACAAAATTATATGCAGATTTATTATTATATTGATGATTAAGAGTAAAATCAATACAATAAATTCAGGACTAATATTCATGAATTTTAATAATAAATCTGTAAATAATTTTAAGTTAACCTTGTTGCTATTAGAACTGTATTAGTTGTATATAATTGAAAGATAAATTTTGAAATGCAATGCATATGTATTTATTTCCTGTTATAAACTATGACTGTTAATAGAATAAAATAGACTTGACTTGAAAGAAAAAAAACCCAATTCTGTCATTATTTACTGACTGATGGATGAAATTCGAGAGCTTTCCGACCCTCCATACAGCAAGGGTCCACGGTCAAAGCACAGAAAAGCACAAGAAAACTGACAAAAAAGTCCATGTGACATCAGTGGTTCAACCATAATTTTATATAGATAGATTACAGCCACATTTAGTTTGTAATTAAATGACGTAATTACATGTGACTAGATACTCCCTGACCCCGAGACTGCTTGCAGTGAAGGGTCAACTGGCGATAGATGTCTCTAGCTCATTACGTTTCTCACGGACTGCATATCAGCAGGCTTCACTCCCTTAAAGTTACTGGCACCATTCTCTTTCCTATCGCTGACATTCTCCTTTAGTCTCTTGTGTCTTAATCCCCCCTCTCTTTGACCCCCTATAAGGTAAAGTTCTGAGCTCCCGGAAGACAAATAGAGACAGCAATCTGAAATGGCTTTTAAACATAGACTCCACCCTGGATTTGTGTCGATGTTCCTTGTCTGGCTGTAAATGTCTCTTTAGGCCTGATTTACAGAGGTAGGCAGTGTGCTGAAGCTGTCCCCTCTCTGAACTCTTCAGATGTATGGGGTCCTTCGTCTAAAGTTGCCTTTGGTGAGCTCCATCCTTGATTTCAGGAGTAGAACATTTCATTGCTGTCAGATCGCTCTGTATCTCAGTTGCCTAGCAACTGAGGTCCATTGCTAAGATGCCTGGGATGGTCACTAGGTTTAATGAAACAGTCTTTGCGACAGATTACCAGGAGCTGAGGATAAAAATGCTGCTCTTTTCAGAATTTTCCTTTTCCCCGGATTTTTCGGTTTCTCACGCAAAACGGGGCGTCTTTAACTGAACATAATTGCAATTATTTCCTTGTTATCTAATGGTGTTGTTTTCAGTGGCATACAACGTGACGCATTAACTGTTGAATCATAATGCGATCATATCGGGAAATAGAATTGCAGATAATGTGATCAAAGTGAGGATATTATCCATAAACATTTGGATGTCAACTCACTGACTGCATTTGCAAGCTTTATTGGCTTACGAGTGGAAAGTTAATAGACCGTGATGAAGTTGTTTCCTTCGGGCTAAGTTGGAGTTTCCTCTTATTTTCAATTTCATTAATGACTAAACCTCCTTGAATATTGAATTAGATTCACGTTATAAACATTCAAGGGAAGGTGCGTCTCGCGTAGCAGCGATACGGAGTAAATAATGCCGTGCGTTGTTTAGGCATAGAAAGTTTCTGCTGTCTTTCATTGAACCGGATGGGCTCATTACCTAGAATGAGGTCAGTATGACAGCTGATAGTCTAGCGCCCCCTGCTGTTTGCTCTCAGCAGCGGTCCTTTGTATTTAACCTCTCTGCAGGAGAGCCGGCTGAGATTAAAAACTCTGATACACCACAGACCTTTGAGCTCACAGTCACGACAGGTGTGTCACAGTGTGCTATCAATACCCATATGGCAGAGCCACATGAATATAGAAGAAATACACACACACACGTTTGCTTTTTTTATGTCATGGTGGGGACTTTCGGTTTTCGTACAAAGCTAATAATATTTTCTACCTCCTACTACTTCATATTCATAGATTACATTTAAATTAAATTACATATCGCTGACCGAACTGTGAGGGAAGCAAAAAAAACAAAAAACACGAACAAAACATTTGTGCTGTTAACCGTTTTGTGGCCTTTTGTGAGAGAATTATTATAGAGTTATTA
This sequence comes from Puntigrus tetrazona, assembly GCF_018831695.1. Lineage (NCBI taxonomy): Eukaryota > Metazoa > Chordata > Actinopteri > Cypriniformes > Cyprinidae > Puntigrus > Puntigrus tetrazona. The sequence continues at coordinate 6,063,916 of NC_056711.1, read as the reverse complement.
GAGTGTAAAAAGGTCAAAGCAGACACGGTGGCAGGAAGTGAAGCATGGTATCATGGTATCTTTTGATGCTGTTCTCCAGGATGTGATGATGGTGTCCCCACCCTTCCCTTGTCAAGATTCAGGCCAGTAGCAAACCATGCCATAGTACTCTAGAGCGAGTATTTCTGAAATGCTTTTATTTATTCTTGACGATATTGACTAGCAAATACAACGATCCTTTTCTGAGGCAATCTATTTTTCAGAATATATTAAAACATGCACAGCTGCCCTAAACTGTAACAGTGCTGATTAACAAAATGTATGGTTTTTAATGTTTCGTTGGTTATATTTCACGGTTAACCCACCAGCGCGTGCAGTCACAGAAGTGTTTCTGAATCTAAAATATAGCTATTGTCTTTATACGTGTGTTTCTGAATTTACCGTTTTACAAGAAAAGAAGAAAAAGTAGTTAAGCTACTTGAGCTTGATTACGATTTATCATCCAAAAAAATCATGAAATGCGTTATTATTTGTCGGCCTTTCCAGAAAAACAGTACACATGAAAGTTAACGGATAGCACTTGTAAATCTGCCCAGTTTTTCATTGATTGAATTTTATACATTTACCAAACTATTATCATACTTATAGTCTATCCTTAAAATTTGATTGGCCTCTCATGATGTCTAGTGATTACATAATTATTGTATTTTATCATGTTTACGTGTTCAAATTAGGGTCGATTTGTTGAAGATGTCAGACTGAGAATGCTGCATGACCACAATGTCATAGTTCTTGTTTAACGATTTGTTATCGTCCTGAAAAGTGCGATTTGTAGCTTTATCCATTAAATAACATACATCAGTCACACCAGAGAAAGTGTGTGCTTAGTTTCTGCTGCTTTCTCATTCCCTACGAGCACAGTAATATGGACTAAATCACCTAAAATTGGACTAAATCGCCTAAAAACACTTCACATTAGAAAACATTACAGATGTTTTCCTCCTATAAAATTAAATTCTAAGTTAAAGTTAATGCACACCGGCACATAACTGAACACATATTACCTCCGCATCAATCTTCCTGCTATTTTTAAAATCCTCTATATGTCAAGTACGCTAAACTTTTCTCTCCCGTGTGTGTTCGGTGCAGCAGGCCTGAACCGGCAGCCTCATGGCCACCAACAACACAGCTAGCATCGCTCAGGCCCGCAAGCTGGTGGAGCAGCTCAAGATGGAGGCCAACATCGACAGGATAAAGGTAAGGCGAACGTCAACGTATTGTAAAATCGGTTAGGGGCATATTTGGTGACTGTTTGTGCTTTCGTCAATCGCCATCAGGTCTCCAAAGCAGCAGCGGATCTGACGTCGTACTGCGAAGCCCACGCTAAAGAGGACCCCCTGCTCTCCCCCGTGCCTGCGTCCGAGAACCCCTTCAGGGAGAAGAAGTTCTTCTGTGCCATCCTGTAACCAGCGCTTCCCGGCCATGGACTCGCCTGCTCCCCCTGGGATACACTCACGGACATAAAACACGTTGATCTTTTACAAGGGCTGGAGAGATGCAGCGGAGAACCCTTAAAGTTCTCCCAGCTCTCTAGGAGCCCCTATTAAAAGCCGCTGACTCCACCTAGTGGCCTTGAGATCCAAAGCTGAGCATAGTTACAAGAATCTGGTGAAATTCGTGAGGGAGCGCAGCAAAAAAAACACGAGTGACTGTCATTGTAGCAGAGCAGCCAGGATGTGTTGTGAAAATATTCAAGTATTCAAAGGTTTCTGTGGTTCTGATGAGCTATTCCTTTATTTTCTTTTCTCGATTTCTAGTGGGCCGTGATCTGATCACCGATCTTAGAACCCATGGATTACTCAAGTCGCTGTGTTATTTCTTTATTTTCTTTTTAATAATCTTGTTTCGCTATATGCCTACCATTCAGGTAGCTTTCTGTAGCCCTTTGTGGGTACAGCAAAAAAAAAAAAAAAAAAATTTAACGAATGACAGTTTAGTTAACTAATTTTCTAATGAATTCACGCTCGGACAAATATTCGTAAAATTAAATACTTATCTTTTAGATGCGGATGAAATTATTAGTCTGTACAGCAAACAAAAGATTTTTTCTTTTCTTTTTTTGGTCTTAAGCATAGTTCTCTTTTTACTCTTTGTACAAAAAAAAATGTTAGCAAGTTGAGCTGTATTGTGCTATATGTTTTGAATATTCGTGGTGAAATCAATAATAACTGCATGAAGCCTGACAAGCCTGAAGCCTTGTGCTGTCTTTTTCTTTCAAACGGTTTCCACCAATCAAACGAAATATCTAAAACAGCAACGACAACAACATAATTGTTTTTTTCTTACACGAATCAAACGTTTGCCTTCTCTGTTGATTACGGTTTGTTATTTCTTGATTCATAACAAAGGTTATGATAAGATGTTCTTTCTAACATTTAAAAAATAATAATAATAACAACCATATATGCACTGCTCTTAAAAAAATTGGGATCAGGAAGATTAATAATGTTTTTAATCTATTTCATCAAAACATACAAGAAAAAACCCCTCTAATATTGTGAAATATTATTATAATTTTTACCATTACTGTCCTATTTTAATATACTTTAAAATATAATTTATTTCTGTGAGGCAGAACTGAATTTCATCAGCCCACTCCAGTCTTCAGCATCACATAATCCTTCAGAAATCATTCCAACCATTATTTTTTAATACCTTTTTCTTATCTTTGATGAATAAGTACTTAAATGGTAAAAATATCAACCCTTTATAACAATGAGTTGTTTCATATAACCTGGCTGAATATAAGTGCTGTTTTCTTTTGATAAAAGTCAACAAGTAAACATTATGCAAATAAATAAATACACGTTGAACAATGCTACATAAAAAAGGAAAGCCGGACATAAGCACGCTCGATCCGAAAAGTCCCTTTACATGCTTTCTTCTTAAAGCATTACTGGGATGTATTCCTCCTCGCATCTGATTAATCAGTGACTCAGACCTGACCCAGACACGTACACACACACACACACACACACACACACACACACACACACACACACACACACACACACACACACACACAAGACGCCTTATTTTTAGGGAGATAAATAACTGATAATAAACGATCACGTCAGCTCCGCGCGAATGCGTCTCGCGCTGTGTGACGCATCGCCATGGAGACGGCGCTGACGACACTCTGCTAACACGTAAGGGCACGAGAGACTCACTTCCGTTCCGTGCAACAAAAAGAAGGTCGTGTGTCCAGGCGTGTGTGCTTCTCCGTGTGTGCCGAACATATCGCTTAACGGGGTTATTTGCGCTGTTTCGGGCGCACACATAAATACGTCGTCTTTCTAAATCAAACGTGATTAGCCCGATAATATTTTTTTTACTCACAGGTAGCACCTGACGTAGACAGTATTTATTTATCTTTAAACCTTCTGATTTAAAAAAAGATTTGTTTTCCCGCAGAAGCACACTCTGTGCTGGGCAGCAGGTGGCAGTATAACATCACTTACAGAGTCTCGGGTTTAGCCCATGGGAGTCATGTACTTATTTTTTCCATGCGGGTAATATTGTGGTACCTATGGCATTAGTATTATTATTTTTTAAATGTTTCCCAAGAGTATCCTGAGCTTAAAGCACTAGCTCAATTCGCAATTAATTTAGTGTTTTTCTGAAAACTGACTCCTGGGCCATCCAAGGTGTAGACAGGTTGGTTTGTAAATGATGGTTTCTGACGGATATGTTTCTATCAAAAGCTGCATTTCACTTCACATTAACTGACAGACTGGAGTCATGCTGTGCATTGTTGCATTGCTTTTGTCCTCCGTCGGTCTCACTCTCGTGGATCTCATTCTCCGCAGAGGATCCACGGTGAGCAGGTGAAGAAATGCAACATTTCCCACAAGCTGCTCTGATGAAGAAGCAAACTCAAACATGTTATGAGTGATTTTACACCCAAGGGTACAGTGCAGAAAGACCACCACACAGGTAACTGTTACACACCCGTCCTAAACTAGCAACTCCAAGAGAAAGAGGATTGTTTTGAGCAATATAGGGAAATGTTCACAGGACAAAGACTGAGATTAAACATTATAGGCAATAACAAAAAAATGCATGTTGTCTTTCTCTCAGCAACCAGTGAGCTGATTGCGTATGTGTTTGTCTGTAGACACTTACATGTTTAAAGATGTCCTATACACTCATTTCGTGTGATTTGGTCCTGACATATTGCTTATGCTGCCTGTCAGTGTTTTTGCTTTCTGTCTGGATCTCTGGCCATACACAGAAAATGTCAACAAATGTCAACAAAACAGTACAAAAATAGTTCCTTCCTAGAGTATGATCCATGGCAAGAGACGCAATTAAAATACTAAATAAAGCTGTTTATGTGTGTAAACAAACAAGTTAAAACGTTGCCATCACACGAACAAATGACATTTTAAAATATATTAAAACGAATAACATTTAACAATATTTCAGCACTGTAATCGAATAAATGCTGAGCTAGCGTCTGAACTTCTATAAAAAAATACTACGTTGAAGTTTGAGTGAAAATATATTTTGAATTACATCGGCCACCGTTTCGGTGACCAGTGACTTATCTCTTGTTATTTCCCACACACGAACTCATGCTTAAGGGTTAGAAAGTACTGAATTAATTTATTAGCTACTATTGTCATTTAACCCAACAGGTGTAATGAATGTTACTGATGTTCGTGCGCTCTCCAGTGGGCAAAAGTGTGAGCTGTGCTGGCTCTAGGACCCGGTGTCCCCTCTTGCGTCTTTTGGCTACTTGATGCTCTCCGGGCTCACGCCTAGGCTATATTGATTTCATACAAGCCACTTCAGCCCTCACATGAGCAGCTTGGGCATACAAACAGACACACATCTTGGTGACCAGGGGACGCCTCTGGATAGTTGACACAAAGGTTGAGAAGAAGGCACACCGGTAAGCTCACGTGCCGGTCTGTATGCCTCTGCGCGCGCCCTGGGAGTTTCCTTCAATCCGCGGGTGAGGCGTCTTAGGAAGCGCAAGCTCGAGGGGCGCAACTTTTCTTGTTTCTTTGTCTCAAAGGAGCTGCGCCTCGGCGAAACGAAGGTAATTTGTCGCCTGTTGTATATTGCTGTTAGGTTTTGTTGTTGAAGTATCGTTCGGGTTCCCGGGGTTGTGAGCGTCTAACCTCGGCGACAGCTTTACGCGCGCTTCTTCTGTGTGGACAGTTTTAACCGGTCTCCTTTCAAATGTAAAGACGCCGTAGGTGTGGCTGGTGTATTCGCAGCAAGTTTCAAATTGTAAAACTTTTGAAACGAAGGCTCGCCGTCTGGCTTCAGCTCGCGACCGTTGGCGCGCGCTCTGGAGATGCGCGCGCGCAAACGCGGAACGCTTACAAGCTAAAATAAATGTCACTGGAAGTTTTGCGTTGGTTCATTCTCATATCAATATTTTTTATGACTGACTTGAAGAATGAAACAACTTATTTGGCAGGGAATAACTCGACAATGAATCGGCCGTGGGGTCATTCGCATGGATTTCTAATCTACCTGTTCCTGCTGGCTTTATGGCGTGCATGGTAAGCAAAAAAATGTATCTCTATATATTTTTTTTTCGTAAGGGAGCGCGCTTTTTTTTTAAAGATAAAACCCAATAATGGTGGGATTATCACAACCACTCTCTCCCTTTTTCTTTCAGTGTAAGTCAAAAAGCTTTTGGTGTGATCGTCTCCATTTACAATATTGCCGAAATCGTATATCAGTAAAATAGTATTCTTATATATTACAACAGACATAAATAAAAATAGACATAATAATAACCTAGGGTGAAGTTAATATCACATCATCCATGTTGTTCCAAATTTTCTCTTTCTTCTGTGGAATATAAAATACATTTCGAGAAATGTCGTTTATGATTTGTTCTATGTTCATACAATGGAAGTCAGCGGTCACCAAAAATGTTTCTCAAAACAAATCCCACAGAAGAATGATGTAAAAAAACAACAACAACATTTTTTAAGTGAACTGTCCTGTTATACACAATTTAAAGAAATGTTCTGATTTCAATCGAGTTCATCTCAAAAGACAGAATGTTGATTTACCAATAATTTTAATAATGTTTAAATCCAAAATCCTAATTAAGGCAACTTGGAATAAAAGTAAACAAGACTATAGCAACATTTTTCCCCACAAGCGTATTATATATACACACATGTTATACATAAGACACGTTATGCATAAGACTAGTGTTATACAACTAACAGAAATATGAATAAAATATTTCTGCGCACTCACTAGCCCTGATGTCTCAATGAGGAATTCAGTTAAATATTACTTTGATTTAATCGTGATAAAAGACATTGAAAATAAAGGTATATGTAAATATGCACACACCTAGAGGGAGTCATTAATAGCTTAGTAGATAAGTTTGCTAAGATGAAATCTCAGGTTTTGATGCAGCTGTCATGTTAGTGTTTTGCCATATGGTCATCTTCTCATAACTTCATGGAACAAGGTTTGTAGAGAGCAGCTTTTTCTGCATGTAACTCTCTAGCCTGTATGTTTATGTAACAGACTTTTGAGATGCCAGATGTATCTTGTGTAGTTCTGAGACAGATGTATCCGGCTCAGATGCCTTTAAAAACAACATTACCCTCTTCACACGGATCTTGGACCGACTGCTTGATGGCTACGACAACAGGCTGAGACCTGGTCTTGGAGGTGAGAAAATCTAGGGAAATTAGTGCTGTGTCACATTTCCCGAAATTTATATTACATTTATACATGCTTTATGATGTATTAATGAGCAAAACTACTGTGTTCGTGTGTGCTTCTGTCTAGAAATAGCTCAACAAGAAAAAAAATGGCTGAAATCAGTAAAACGTGCCATTATGTGCAAAACATTTAAGCGACTCATTGTTTATGTGCACTGTCACCCTGACCTGATTTTACCACTGATAAACTAATTATAATGAGGTGTTGATGACCTGAGAAATTTGGAGCCACGCCTGACTGAATAAGCCAGCAATCTCATCTCCACTTAACAATTCGACAAACCCTGCCTGTGCAGTCTCTCAGAGTTAATATGTATTTATGTGGCCCTTGCTATTGTTTGAAAGCTCTGGGCTTGGCAACATAAAAGACATGGATCGAGCGACGCCCACCATGTGGCAAATAGATTTCTTGCGAGCGTTTCCTTTTTGAGATTTAGAGAGACCAGCAGAAAAAAAAAAAACGCGTTCACAGGAGTTAGTGGACATGCGGTGGAGCCAAGAGCCAGAATGAAGTGTTGCCATGGTTCCACTTAAAATAAGCTATAGTAATAGTGCACTCAGATTTGAAAAACAGCATCTTTTTTTTCATGTCTATGTCATTCGAACCCCAAATTAGTTTCCCTTCATGTGTGAAACACAAAGGAGATCTCAGGCAGAATATCTGAGTGGATGCTGATTTATCAAGCTTCAAATAACACACAGGCGTAAAAGTACACGACTCATCTTTAGTAGTTGAATGTGAGCAACAGGATGAAATTAAGTCTTTTACAAACATATAGGATATTAGGCTCGATTATGCTTATAAATGAGGAGTTACTGGTTAGCAGCATTGTAATTTGTAGTTTCCTTTTGCTGTGACATAGATCGAGTGACGGAGGTGAAGACCGATATCTATGTGACCAGTTTTGGACCAGTGTCTGATACGGACATGGTAAGACATCCTTCTTCTCACATCGGCTGACTCGTGCGCTGTATAGTGAGAGTCAAGTAATATTTTTCAGAAATATTTTATATTTTCTTGTTGTTATCTCACTTTTCTCCTTTTATACCATATCATCTCTCTCCCTCAATCCTTGTTTTCCATCTGTTGTCTATTCATAGCATTTGGTACCTGCTGCTGGCTAAAAGCTTTTCTCAGTACTCTTCTTTTTCCCCACTTCACACTGTCTGCTCTCAAATATTTAGAATAGAGAAAAAGATGGTAGAAAAGGGATTTTTCATCCATTCATTCATTATGTATCATCTTTTACCGGTCAGTGGTGTGTTTTCTAAACCCCACTGAACACTCTCACTATCCTGTACTAGAAAAATCTCTGTTTGTAAAGACCGTATTATGTCAGGACGATCATCACTCTGGGTATTTCTGTCATGGTTTTTTTTTCTGAGTGGTCTTGGTATATCATGATTCCTGAATCGGCGGTGTATCTCCTATTCTCCAGTCATCACCTGTGATGAGAGATTTACACTATCTTGTAAATAATATCAATCACAACACTACTCGATTACTTCTCTGTACAGGTTTCCACAGTATTCATTTGTGAAAGCTGTGCATCCTAAACAATGTTTAAATGTACGGTACCATTCAAAAGTGTATGATAAGTCTCTTATACTCATCAAGGCGGCACTGATTTGATCAAAAATATAATAAAACATAAATACATATGTTTTCTGTTATTTCAATATATTTTTTTATAATATATTAACATGTTTTAGTATATTTTAAAATGTAATTTATGTCTGTGATGCAAAGCTGAATTTTCAGCTTCATTACTCCAATCTTCAATGTCACATTATTCTTCATAAATCATTTTAATATGCTGATTTGGTGCTCATGAATTTCCTGCTTATTATTATTCTAAATGTTGAAAACAGTTGCAATATTAATATATTTATGAAAACAGTGGTATGGTTTTTCAAGATTCTTTGATGAATATAAAGTTTTAAAAAACTGCATTAAAACAGAACTCTTTTGTAACATTATGAATACTTTTAATGTAACTTTTGATTGACTGAATGTGTCCTTGCTGAACGAAAGCATTCATTTCTTTCAACAACAAAAAGCTTACTGACCACAAACTTTAAAATGGTATTGTAAATACATAAATTAAGGCATGCAACAATAACAACAATGATTAAGGCTACAACTTTATACTATACTGCTAAAAGCTGAATCCAGACTGTAAAATGTCATGACTTGAATAGTTGGATTTCGTGACATCAATTTTAGAAGAAAAAAACACATTGCTATATATTATGACATATCCTCTGATCAACAGTGACTTACAAAAGAGTCCTAAACTGCATTTGTTTTATTTTTCACTTTTGTTTTAAGGTCTACTGTACCTTTATCAAGATTTTTGCATTAAAAAACATAATAAATTGGAAGTAAAAGGCTTTTCTCGGAGCGGTTTGTAACCGGTTTGAATAGGTGTGGAAGATTTTAGACTCTCAAGTAAAGAACATAATGCCTAATAATAGACATATACTACGGAGGATCAAAAAGCAGGTTATTTTTATCAGTCTTACTGTGCCACTGCCTTCAGGCCGTGTGGTTATGATATGACACAATGGAAAGTGACAAGTATTGTCTTTTTGCTTGAGGAGTTCTCCTGCATAATGGAGGGTAATGTTGCAAGACGTTAGCAAGAATATCAAATGACCAGGCAAGCTTTCCTCAAAGTTCGTTCGAGATGAAGGTTTTAGATTTTATAGTACCGGAATTAACTTAGTATGGACCCGTAAAAGGTTTGTTCCTGCAGTGTGATTGGGACAATGTGAAAGCTGATGAAGGATAGATGGAAGCATGAGAAGGAAATGAAGCATTGCAGATGGGCTCTGTGAGTGCTGGGGAGCCCCGGCGCTCCTGTGACAGCATGTACTGTCACACAATATTATCTTTCCTGTATGAGTGTGGGAGTGAATAAGTATTATCTCTTATGTACATAACATTGTGTTTTTCTGTCTCTGTGCTGCCATGGAAACTGGATGCCCGCCTTCACCCCGGGGGTCGGTGCATGGCAGCACAGTGCCCGAGGGACTCGGATATAATGCGGTGATGTGAAGCGCTTCTGACACTTTGCCACTTTCTAGTACTATAGCGAGGAAGATGAAACACACGTTATACACAGACAATGAGCATATTGAGTGAACTGAAAAGTTGCTGGCACTTACTGAGGGAGCCCAGTCTTACTTTTAATGCTTTTCTTCTAGCTGTCTTTGAATGGTTTACAGTGACATCCAAAGTCCGAGACCACACTGAACACCTGACATGTTTTGGGGTTTTTTTAATGGAGAAATATACACAACACAGATTGTATAACAAAATGGAACGATCCTCCTCATTTTCCTTCTGCATACAAAGATAAATATAATAATACATTTCTTCTTCTGCGGTATTAAGTGTATAATTATGGAGACATTGCGTATAATATATATAATATATATATATATATATATATATATATCTAACTATACATAACATATATAACTATATAATATAACTATATAGATATGTAATATAGATATAGATGTGTAACAAGTGCCCCAACTTCCCTCCCATCCTCTCACTTCCCTCTGTTTGCTACATACTGTAAGGGGAAAACTGCTAGTGTCAATCGGGAATTGCCATTAGATCCTACTTAAATTGTCAACAAGCCCTTCCTCTGAATCAGTTTCGCCTTCACCCTCCAAATGACTTATAAATGGTTTGCATATTTTGCCAAACTGACGTCCCTTCTTCCATAAAAGTTAAAATAAGTGTCTTTGTTTTGTAGAGCTAAAGCCATTAAATTTGACTATAGGAAAAGTTAAAATAAGTTTTGTTTTAGGAAGGCATTGTTTTAAGTTCATGTCTTGGCTTAAAATTCTATACAAAAACAGTAGGGCACAAATACTCACAGACAGAATTTTGTCACCTTCCTTTGCTTTATTTAGGGGTATTCGTATAGCCGCTCTCTCCCCTTCTTTTTGCCTTAGTCATTGACACAACTTGTGTCATAGTCTTCAAAATTTTTAGTGTAAGATATTCAGAGCAATCTCTGAAATCACTAAACAACTTATTGAACTTATTGATTTTCTAATTGTGTTTGGAGATTCGAGATATAAACTCGGTTTGTTCATGTCTCGAAACTCCAAACACAATTAGAAAGTCATCAAGTTACCCCTAAATAAAGCAAAGGAAGGTGAAAAAATGAGTCTGTGAGTATTTGTGCCCTATGGTTTTTGTATAGAATTTTAAGCCAAGACATGAATACCTTCCCTATAATACGTTAAACAGACCATGAAGATTACTAAAAGAATTTCCTTCTCTTTCTTGGGTATGACTGTGATTACTGCTTCGTTAAACGACTGGGGGATCTGTCCCTCCTCCAAAGCCTGGGAGAACATATTAAGCATGTGGGGCCCCAATGTATTATAAATGTATATTGACATGCTTTATATACCTCACAGGGGATTTCGTCAAGGAAGTGACTTTATGATGTTCTTTATTTCATCTAATGTTAAGTCGGCAACAAGAAATTCTCTTTTTTATCTAGCGTTGATAGATTACAGCAATTTAAAAAAAATCTCCATAGTAGAGGGGTCCACAATTGCATTACTAGAGTACTGTGCTTCATAATATTATTTAAACCGATTAAAAGAGATAAAAAAACCCTTAAATGCACTTTAAAGGTGTCCCACAAAAGTAAAGGTGAAATATTTGGTTGGTTATTAGCCTCGAAAAATAACTTGTGTTACGAAATGTTTCAAAAACCTAGGCTTTTCTTACCACTAGCCTTGATGAAAAGGATGAGAAAAAGGATTGATCTGTCCAGTCTCAGCAAGGAATGGGAATCTTTTTAAAGTGTGTCTCTTGTAAAAATATAATGTCAGTGTTCTTTTTTCATAAATAAGACAGCACCTTAACACATTTAACAGGATGGTTTAGGCCGTTAACGTTCCAGGAAGCGAAGAGTCAAAGCTCCTACTCCAGTATCAGAGGTCTTACTCAGAGTAGAAGCCATCCCGATTGTTGCATTTATTGTCCCCCCTTCGCCACGGACAGAACCCTGTTGAACATCCCCTCCCACGATACCTTATCACAACAAAACAAAACAGAGTGCGCAAAACAAGAACATACCTGAAAACCCAGGCTCGACTGAACATCAAATCAGAATTTCCAAAGACAACTTGACTGTAGAAACAGAGTAACTGGCATTAGCTGACTATCAGGAGCTCAGTGAGCAATTCCTTTCGGTATTGTGAATGTTCAAATGCACAAATGCACAGTTCAGTTATTACAAATCCACAGTGTGAAGCATATAAACATTATGTATAACAAGTCACCTAACACGCTTTTTGCATTTGTACATAACATACTTGTAGACATAAATACCACTGTCAATTTTTTATATTGTGTATATTTTCTTTAATTGTTTTCGTACATTGTTATTCCATATTTACTTATTCTGTTAGCATTATTTTTATTATGTGTGTCTTGTCTGTCAGTGACGTTTTGTGTGGAAGCTTCTGTCACATGTTTAAACATACCTGCAAAAAAAAAAAAAATTTAAATGTATTTAAAATGTAATGTATTTAAAAATATTAAAACATCATTTATTGATATGATGAGTCACTCTAATATGCAGATATTGTAAATATTGCAGACAACTTAATATGTTTGTGTAGGCTTAAAAAAATATCAGAATTCTTAAAAAAATATCTTATAACATTATGCATGCCTGTACTGTCCCTTTTGATCAATTAAATGCACGGATGATGAATACAATAAATATATTTTGTGAAAGCGGTTACCCTGATAATATATTTTTTAGTAAAACATGAAATAGACCAACAGCAACATTCAGATTTTAGATCCCACACTGAAAGAAAATGTTTTCTGTGTATATATTGTCTGATGCACTGAGCACTGAAGAACATCTTGCACTCTTATCTCCCCTGGTATGTCACTCTGTTCTCAGGAATACACAGTGGATGTGTTTTTCCGTCAGCGCTGGACAGACGAGCGGCTGAAGTTTAACGGGCCAATGAACATCCTGCGTCTCAACAACCTGATGGCCAGTAAAATCTGGACTCCAGACACTTTCTTTCACAACGGCAAGAAATCTGTGGCTCACAACATGACCATGCCCAACAAACTACTGAGGATTATGGAGAACGGCACTCTGCTGTACACCATGAGGTACCCCTACACTAGAGCTTTAAAAAAAAATGTATCCAAGTAATTACCTGGGATGCTAATTCATTCACTAAACTATTCATAATTGATCACATATATCAATATTTGATCGTAAAAGTCCCCAAAATCAAGATTAATTAAAATACCTTATAGCGGGAGATGAGCAAATCATTGGTCAGACGTTACAAAAAGTGGCTATGGAAGTTAAAATATTATTTTATTCGTACCTTAATAAAAACAAATACCTTAAGACTGTAAATCAGCTGTACACGACCATTTGTCAATGTTTTTCAAAAAGCATCTGTTATGTTTATCATAGTTCAATTTATTTAAATGAGAAAACTATCTTGCACACTTGCTGAATGAAAGTGTTTATTTCTTCCAAGAAATGTTGCTGACCCCAAACCTTTGAGCAGTAGTGCTTAATTAACAGTAAACATTGAAGTGCTCTGATGGTGGGAACATTTCCTTTTAACACAATTTCAGATTTTTTTTATTAAGTGTGCTAATGAATAAATTAAATGCACAGCCCTAATAATAACATAATTTTGCAGGGTGACTGTTGTCTAATGTGTGTGTTTGTACAGGTTGACTGTTCAAGCTGAATGTCCAATGCATCTAGAGGACTTTCCAATGGACTTCCATTCATGTCCGCTTAAATTTGGCAGCTGTAAGCAAAAATGCTAATCTTTTATTTTATTTCCCATGATGCTTAGTGTCTCTACATGCTTTAGGTTCTATTAAAATATATTGTATCTGCGTGTAGATGCTTACACTCTGACAGAGGTGACATATGTTTGGACACGTGATGCCACTTTATCGGTGGAAGTAGCTCTGGATGGATCTAGGCTTAACCAGTATGACTTAACGGGACAGACCGTTGGCAAGGAAACCATCAAGTCCAGTACAGGTAAGACATTCGCAAGCAGTCACAAAATCACCTGGATCCATATGCTCCTGTTCGACGTCCTTCCCTCCCTCGTGTTTCTCTCCTGCTGTGTAGGTGAATATACAGTGATGACTGCCCATTTCCATCTGAAGAGGAAGATTGGGTACTTTGTGATCCAGACGTACCTGCCTTGCATAATGACTGTCATCTTATCCCAAGTCTCTTTTTGGCTCAACCGAGAGTCTGTCCCCGCACGCACAGTTTTTGGTGGGTGAGCATGTGTTGTGTAATCAGAGCATTATGTGGAAACGTTTTTAATTCAGTTTACTACGGCACATGTTTATTTGTTGGCCGTGTACATCTTTTCGATGAAAAAAAATCAATTTAGCATGCTGATTTTGTAGCTCTGATTAAATTACCGATGCAGTCACGGGTAAAGCTGATGGGGAATGTGTACGTTTTTTGATTTTCTCTAGCAATTTAAATTTCCTTCTGAACTCTAGGGATGATTTTGCGATGGCTGCGAGCAAAGGCAAACGGCTCTAAAAAATCGGCCTCCGTGTGTTTCTCTTTTTTGGCGGTTGAAAAATTTGCCCAGTTATGTGCATGAATGTATTTTTGTTCATTCAGTGGGAGGAAGCCTTAGCATCCAAAAACACATTTAAATTAAACACAGACTCGCAGGGGGAATTCGCTAAGAATGAAACGCTGATAGCGTCTTTTATTCACACGCTTTGTTGTTTTAGTGGCCAATTCACTAAAGGAATTATGCAAATGAGGTAAACACTCATGAATTGCTCTGTGTAATTTGCACACCACAATTCTACATCTTGCATCAGTGCTCAGTTGAGGGGGGATGCAGTAAACTACCCGTGTATGGTACACTTTACTGGGATTTTACAACATCACTCCAACACAATGATCCAGGCTCCTACTGTAATATAGCTCTTTAAAATGCTGATAAGATGATCATTTGATCATATCTTTGTTTGTTAATGCTGTCATGATGAAATAATACAAAAAAAAAAAATAATTGCAAAATTTAATTATGCATGGTGTAGATAGCACAGGGAGCAATTGACTTAAATCATATAAGAAATCATATAAAATTTTATTATTTTTTATTAAACACTATATTATTTTATTAGAACTTTATTATATATATATATATATATATATATATATATATATATATATATATATATATATATATATAAAAACAATCTCACTCTGACTGAATTTATTTGTTTAAAAATATAAGATAACAATAGCGATATTGTGAATTCTCTTAGAATTTGAAATAACTTTTCTATTTTAATGTATTTTAAAATGTAATTTATTAATGGAGCCAAAAATCTGAAAACATTTAATTGATTTAATGCATTCTTGCAGAAAGTATTTATTTCCTAAAATAAACCTTATTGACAGTAGTTTTATTTTATAGTATAATAAAATTACATAAAATTGCACATTGCAATTCATACAAATACTACTATGTTATAGTCTTATTGAATGGGTTAAAAACAGTGGGATGATTTTTCTTTCTAAACTGTGCACTTTATGGTTACTGAAAGAGACACGAGCTGGTTCTTGTAATATGTCCCCAAATCCCCAAATCATTCTGTGATAATGGCATGTATTACATTTAAACGGATCTTCAGAGTAGAAAGTAATTTTTTCTCATTAGAAAAGACAATTATTCATTATTTTTTATTTTCCTTGCAGATGCACTGTAAAAAAAATCACCCCAGTCATTCCAGAATGATTCATCTTTTCAAAACAAAGCTATTCAAATCATCCAGCAAAAATTCCTTTATTTGTCAGCCTGAAAGAAATGTCTTGAGATGATTGAAAAGATAAAAGTGAGATAAAGAAAACAGTAGCGTTTTTGTGCATTTTCCTGTTTTCTCCCTGATATCTGTTATAATGATGAATATATTTGGATTTATTTTATTTTCCCAGAGGATGCAAAAATTAATTAAAATTGTTTACAAAAAACAGAAGATCATCTATATGAAATGAGGACAGGAGGTTCACTTAGGCCATATGACTGACTGCTGAAATGAACACAATTTCATTAGCCCAGGGCATTTATGATTACACGTGTACATCTGTGCTGTCTCTTCCATGAATAAGTGAACGGCATAAACGCTGGTAATTATCTGCAGCGAGGCATGCTGCACTAATGCGGTACACTAATACGTACAGCGCTCACCGGGTCTTTTTTTTGTTGTTTTTTTGTGATATTTTTGATAGGTGTGACCACGGTGCTAACGATGACCACTCTGAGCATCAGCGCTAGAAACTCTTTACCGAAGGTGGCCTACGCCACAGCCATGGACTGGTTCATCGCCGTGTGCTACGCGTTTGTTTTCTCTGCTCTCATCGAGTTTGCCACAGTAAACTACTTCACCAAGCGTGGCTGGGCCTGGGATGGCAAGAGCATTGTCAATGATAAGGTAACCATGACGACACAGGCCGGGCTTTAAATGTTGGAGTGGATCACATTTGGTAGCTCTGATTATTGTCATTGAGAAGAGGGTTAATTAGATAAGGGAAACCATCACTGTTAATTCTGCATATTTAAAGGAAATCTAAAAATCGAAATTTGCTGAAAATGTACTCACCCTCAAGCCATCCAAGATATAGATGAGTCTGTTTCTTCACCTGTACAGATTTGGAGAAATGTAGCATTACATCACTTGCCGACCAGTGGACTCTTTGCAGTGAATGGGTGCCGTCAGAGAGATAGTCCAAACAGCCGATTAAAATATTACAATAATCCACACAACTTCCCGGTGTCCTCTCACATCATTTGTTTAGAACAGTTTAAGCTTATAAACAGTGTTTGATCTGTGCATGTTCTCTTCTGATTCACACAAGACAACTTTTTTACCGGAGAAAGCAATATAATGGACAGAGTACTCGTTTTAACAGGAAAAATTAGTTGAAGTTATAAAAGGGATTTATTACATACATGTAGCTTTTCACATCACAAGATGTTAATTGATGGATTGGAGAGGTGGAATACTTGATAATTATTGCAATGTTTTCATGACTCTCATTCTGGCGGCACCCATTCACTCCAGAGCATTCTCTGGTGGATGTAGTAATGTTACATTTCTCTAAATCTGTTCCGATGAAAAAATGAACTCATCTATATCTTGCGTGGCCTAAGGGTGAGTACATTTTCTGCGAATGTTTCTTTTTGAGTGAACTGTACTTTTAAACTGCTGCCTGACATTGCGTGTATCTTTTTTACTACTTTGCGTTAACAAATTTCTTCTAACTTCAGAAAAAAGAGACGTCCGTTATTAAAAAGAATAACGCATATGCAGTCGCTGTGGCAAACTACGCACCCCACATTGCAAAGGACTCAGCTCTGCCCACTGTCTCGAAGAGCGCCACAGCGGACCACAGTAAAGCCCAGCCAGTGGCTAAAGAAGCACTGAAGACCTTCAACAGCGTCAGCAAGATTGACCGTATGTCCCGGATCATCTTTCCAGTGCTTTTTGGCAGTTTTAACCTGGTTTACTGGGCCACGTATCTCAACAGAGAGCCTAGCGGTAAGAACATGGTGCCCTCTTAGTGAGCCATTATCTACTGCACGTACAATCATTGCTCTATACTATAAAACTATAATGTTTTGTACAAGTTCTTCAGTGTACTTTTAACGTGTCTGTATGGCAGGACAATGCATAGAGCATCTTATCATACTTTAACGGGACAAATTAACTTATTCCAACAACTTTATTATTGTATGTCGATTTCTGAGCATTTAACTGTTCATTCCTTGCCTTTTTATGCAGTGATTACTGGCATTTTATTACAGACCTCTGTTTTTTATTTTATCTACATTTGTGTTTCATGCATTTATAAAATATCAACCTCCATTTAAACAAAAGTGTTTATGTCAGTGTATCAATGTACGCCAGGTATTGTGCATTAACGACATGCTGTTTAAAATGAAAGCGTATACATACATACTAAATATGATAGCTGTGATGTTTTGTTATAACTGCACTACAGTATCTGTAAGACAGATCACTGCACCTTTATATTGACTGATGTAGCATTTCGCGTCAATTTAATATAGCACTTTATTTTCCGATTGCGTATTAGTTTTCACGTACGTCACGCAGATGTGCATCTAATTCTCAGCCATAAGCAAAGCCCCATCAGTGAAAGCGCACACCCACACATGGTTTAAAGGTAAATGATTCAATGAGTTTGTTTGAAGCAGCACAGTGCTTCGTATTGTTGTGGACACTTTGATCCATGAGCACCGTCTCAAGTGGAATTAGCACTGCATTTGAGTCACTGCCGTCTCTTTGGTTCGCAGTGAATGGAAAACGCTGCTGAGATTTTCCCAAATAGTTTGGGCAGACATACATTCGAAATGAGAGCCACACGTTCGTCTCCTGTGTATGTTACATCAAACGGTGACGCTTCTAAGGTTCAGGCCACTGATAGCCGCATTAGCTTAATGTTGCAACAGTGACATGATGTTGTTTATATGGTATTTTCAATATATGTCTATTGTAGCTTCATGATTAATGCAGATAATGGTTGTAATGGGCTTCTCAGTATGATATATTCGCCTAATGACGCTATGAAAATGGGAATCAAAATATACTGTTCGCTCAATACATCATCTGTCAAACATTTTCCGAATTTTCATTACTAACATCAACAATCCTGACAAGTGTAAACGCTTGAATGAACTACTGTGGGCTTACTTTTAACAGCTTTTCAATTTGCCACACTGTTCTCAGTTTTCTGCCTGGGCAAAAAGACAGCTCCCCTGTTGACTGAAATAAAGTGTTGTCAAAGCCAGCATGGCTCAGTTACTCTCCTTTTGTGTAGGTGATCGTGTCTGTGCCTCTTTCATCTGCATTGTGCACCTCAAAAATGTCAAGGTCCTTATTGCTAAAAAAACCCCTCTCAGCTTAACCAAACAGCGCAAACCAGTATTAGTTTAATGTTATTGAAATCCTTTTATAGTTTTTATAAACGTTTTTTGTTTGTTCCTATGTATTCTGTTTTCATATTAAATTAAAAGTTTTAGTTATTTTGTTGTGTTGTGTCATTTTTATTCCTTTTTTTATATACAGTTTTTATTTATTTTTACTTCAGTTTCTGTTTTTTGGTCCATAAAGGTTAAAGTAATAATTCAGCCAGAAATGAACATTTGCTGAAAATACTATTTTATTCTCTTTTTTTTTTTTAAAGAAAGAAACCCTTTTACAGATGTTCCCCATCCTTACCAAGTGTTATGGTAAAGAAAGAGGACCTTTTACAGATACTCCCTCTCCTGATGCTCTGCCCAAACCAGCTTCAACGTGTGTTATGGTGAAATAATTCACATGATGTATAAATGGCTAGATTCACATTGATTCACATTTTGACCAATAAAAATATTTTACACTTTTAGAATGAGAATTTAAAAAGCTGATAAAAGCGTCACAAATAATCCACAAGTAATGACTCAAATCCATCAATTAATGTCTAGAATTAAACCATCGTTTTTGTATATGATAATAATCCATAATAGCGCACCCTCCAGTCACATAATCCCCTTGTTGTTCTTTCATATCAAAATCAACCAAATATATTTGTTTAGAACTGTTTAAGACTTTTTGTGCATGTAAAAAAGCAATATGGATAGAGGATTTGTATTTTATCTGGAAGCAACAGCTTGAAGCTAAAAATGTCTTGATAACAGATTTGTTTTTCACTCACAAGATGTTATCTGCTGGAATGAAGTCACATAGATTACTTGTGTTTAAAGTCTGATTCTGACGGCACCCATTCACTACAAAGGATCTAATTGATCGTTCGCGAAGAGCCTGATTGACAGGCAATCTTGCCAATCAGAACTCATATATTATGTGCCGCCACTGCAATCTGCCATCTACAGCCGATCTCCATAGAAATCCATGTTAGAACTGGGTGAAAAAGATAGAATGAAATTGAAACATAAAGTAAATATAAAAACGTACAGAGGGTCAAGCTGTGCTGTTCCTGGCTGCCACAGTAAGGGTAATAAGGTAATAAGGAATTCCTTTAAAGTCTGTGTAAATTCAATATTGAATGTGTGTTCTGAGTTTGGCACACCACAGAAAAATGTGTTATTAACCAACCAGCCAAATTTGAATGCTTAGAAAAAATGTGAAGTGTATAAAATAAGGTATCAAAATCCTCTCTGCTCTCAAAAAATTTATGCAAAGCTACCGTCTCTCAACTGTCTTCCTCAAGCAGCTGTAGAAGCACTACACTTTTTTCTCCAACTCCCCCAGATTTAATAAGTTGAGTTTTTCTTTAATACACACTATAATCAATTGGTTTTTGTTATTGAATTAAGATGAATTAGTTTGAGACAGTCAAGCGCTTGGTGATGGCATCTCTGTGTACTTCAAACTGAACAGAGCTGTGCAGCTCACAATGAACGATACAGTCCTATATCCATGCTAAAGCATGTTAAATGAATTGAGAATTTATTGCGCTTTTTCTCACAATAAACGAGTCAGACATATGCTTTAACACTGAGCAGTCTCTTTTCGTATTTACTTTTTTATTCTTTATGGTTTTATTTTAATTCCACTTCAGCCAACAAAATGTATCAAAAATGCTTTTATGATTTTAGTTCAGTTAACTATAATAACCCTGGCCCTAATAAACCTAACAGCAGTCTAAATTTCACTCAGTGGAATGACGTTGTGAGCTGACTTAGTCAATACGCATTGATAAGTTTGCCGTTCGACGGCTGCTTCTTTTATTTACCTGCTCTTAAAAGCCTGCATCTGGTGCAATCCACTAGACTCCCAATCCATATTGTCTTTCTGCATTGCTTTGCTTTTTGTCATCAGTCTCTCCATTCTGTCTGAGAGCTTTCTGTGTAGCTGACTCTGCCTTGACTAACCAGCAGAATTTGAGATTAGCGTCTCTGAATGGAGGAGCGGGAATCCGTGCGCATTTATCTAACATCTTGCTTTAATAGCATAACGGCAGTGCTTCCCAGCTCATTTCTTTTGGTTGTGGAATCGGTATCTGCCTGTGTGAGATACAGCTATCAATGGCTAAACAGAGAAAGACAGTACTCCATTAACCTCCCCTAGCTCCTTTGCACCTTCTGGAAAAGCATATCTTTGGGTACAAACGAGCATCTGTCAGAACAGATGTGTCCACTTGTGCGCACAATCATCGCACGCACAGACTTGACCAGAGGGGAGACTAAAAAACGAAGCCGAATTTCATTTATCGGCCCCTTTTAAGGTGGAACTGATGCCGACTCCTTGTCAGGTGGCATTAACAAAGCGTTCTGCCTTAAGCGACGTCTGTGAGGATGTCGTGAGGGTTTATCAGATGTGAAAGATCACAGAGGCAGCGCATCCAACCAAGTATGCGCTTGCTTGTGTCTGGTTATGGGCTCAAGCCATTTGAAGCCTTCACAAACAACGCCGAGCATTTGCAATGGATTCCTCAGCTAACAATGTGTGTCGTGATGAAAGAGAAACAATATGAGAACAAAGCTAAATCATTCATGCCTCCAAATAAAGGGAGCTAATATGGTATTTACTTCACCTCTGGCACCTGTTGAGAATGTTTGAACATCTCTGATATGTGTGCAGAGCTGCTGCTCCAAATTATAATTGTTTGTTTAATGAGAGTGTATTTCATTGTTTCCTAATTGCTTTCCTCCTCTCCAACAGACTGACAATGTCACAGCGCTCCTTTCAAGATTTGATTTGTCGTCGCTCATGATAAATGAACAATCAGAGAGGACAAACAACTCCGTAGAATTAATGGCTGATCATTGGGAATATATTGCAGCTATTGTTTTCTTTCGGGCATGGACATGCTCTCTTTACAATAGGATTTCTTGCTAAAAAACTAATAATATTTAAGTTGCCAAGGCAACATTTGTGCATTTCAAACATTTTTGTTTACATTTCTAAAATTTTTTTTTTTTTCAATTCAATATTTGCCTTTATTTTCTACACAGAAAACGTATTTTTAATACTGGCAATTTAATGGAAATATAGCTATTGCTTTATTTATCACATGGACATGCTCTGTTTGCAGTACTTTACTTTAATATTTGCCCGTAAATATTTATTTAAACTATTTAAATTAGAGTTTTAATTAGAATTAGATTTGATTAAAACACTTTAAAAGCATAAACAAAAATATTTTAACTGCTGAAGTATTGAAATTAACTACTAACGTTAATTTTAAAATTAAAAGTATGAAAATTAAAAGGAAGTTAATACTAAATAGATTTTTTTTAATTATGTTACAAAATTACAAAATGACCAAAATCTGATTTAAAAAAATCTAATTCAACATAAGAATGCATAATATAATGCAGTAGTGACACACAAAAAAAACACTGATGTAAGGCATTTAAAAAAAATGTCACAAGACACAAGATAAAATGAATGCATAGGAGGTTACCGCAGGAGCAAACAGAAAATCTGATTTCATCTGTGCCCATGTTTATGCATGCATACTCATGTGTAAGCTGAAAAAAAAATGACAGAGATAAAAGGTTGCTAGATGGCAGATAAAAAATAGGGGAAAGCGGGGAGAAATGGGGTTGGGATTCCTCTACAGAGAAACCAGCGGAGCATGAATAAAGGGTTGGTTGAGTTGCCAGGCAACAGAAGGGACAAGCACAGGGCTTTGATGCTTAAAGTGTGTGACAGAACTTGACTGTTTGTTCTATGTGCTCACGTAGTATGTATGTATTATACCTATATGTAGTGTTTTAGGAAGCTTTGTGCATGTTATTATAGCTGATAAATATCATTTACCACTGTATTAAAACTTTATAACACTACAAAGTTTTTTCAAGTACTAAATATACACTAAAGATCATTAAAAACAAATTTAGACAAATTATGTGAGCATTTCAGACATAAAAAATTCTAATTAGCTGATTGTGCTTGTATCATACTGTTAAAATGTGCTTTTGTGTGTGTGTGTGTGTGTGTGTGTGTGTGTGTCCAGCAGAGAATATCTTGGGCACATCTCAGGTCCTCATCATTTTGTCTCACAATGTTAATGGCTTACAAAATAATAGAGATTTTTTTCCATTCCTTTCATTTGTGTCAGAGCTTCAGAGCACATCTGAATACAAAGTACTTCACCATAAAGAGAGGCTGCAACAGAGCACTGGCCTTTGTGCTGAAACCATTCCTGCATTTTAATGGTTTGTGAGAAATTTATAATCAAATGTAAATCGAAACATATCCAACATATCATTATAGTAGATTATTACTACGAACTGAAATCACAATCATGTGATGTTCTGATACACATAAGCTTTTGAATGACTTTTTGAATGATGTTATTATTTGGTTTAGAATTCAGGAATGATGGCAAAGAGAAGTGGAAACTGTTTTGAGCACGAGTCTGGAAAGTGTCTATTTCTGCTCTTCTTGTCGCATGGAGCTCTCCATGGTGCTGACAATAATGGCGTATAAAGCTGAATGAACTGCCAGTCATCTTATCGATATATAATCTCAGGAGGTGAATGTCTTCCAGATCACGAGGCCATATATGGCCATGAATATTGCAAAAGTGTCTTAAAATGGAGCAGCAATGGGTGTGTGCTGTAAAGGTCTGGCGCTTTGAAATTTGTTCATCTGCCACGTGTTGTACACCATACGCACCTGGAGGGTCATGTGGCATTTAGGATTTTATGGTTCTCACTGGATTTGATCTTTTGTATCTTTATTTTCATTGCAATGATAATAGACAAATTTAGTTCAAATCGCGCTCATGTGTTCGCTGTATTACGCAGGCTGCGTGGAGATCTGCCTGCAAAATCAAACACATCTGAACCAGCTAATTAAGATCTTCAGGAACACTTGAAAATTACAAACAGGTGTGTTGGAGGAGGAAAGCAGATCTCTAAGAACAGGAGCGCTCCTAACTGCGCCTGAAAGCTGAAAAATGCTGCCTCCGCAGGTAGCATGCGGAGAACGGATGGCAACAAGGCACATCTGCATCCAGCGATCGGTTTATATCCCGTCTGCTGAAATACCATTTGACCAATTGATTTTTTTTTTGAAGGGAGCATAGATGAATTGTGGGATGACAGTTGAGCTAATAAACGAAGATTCCACTCCAAAGCTGCCTTCGGTGGTCAATTTGTGTGTAAATTGCCAATGTTTATGTAATTTTTAGCATTGTAGTAATTACATGTTTGCTTGGTGATCACCAAAGCTCTCTCTGCTGTGCTGTATATCATTAAACCCACATGCTGCCTCAGACGTTCATTCAATATCACTTTTGGATTTCAAAACCGAATGCAAAGCCAATGCCTGATAAGGCAGAGAGGCATAAAGTAAGCCGCCTGCTTTCAAATAAGGCCCTAAACACACGAACACACATTCACTTATGAATCTAAATGGAAACACATTTTTACCCAATCTTTTTATATAAAGATTTTACCCAATCTTTTTTCTACAACCAACCCCACATCCTAATTTTTGTCTCGTCAGATTTAGCTCACTTCCAAGTAAAAAAAAAAAACCTTCTCAAAGTATGGTTATAGTAGGCACACACGCACATACATAATGATTATTTGTTTTTCATGATGACACTTATGATTTTCATACTGTAAAACTGTCCATTTCTATTCTCTAAACCTAACCCTTACAGAAAGCATTTACAAAACATCATTTTGTATTCTTCATGAGGACCGGAATCATGGCCCCACAACATCGTACATTTAAGGTAAAAAGTAAGATGAATTTCAATAAAAAATGTAACTTTTTGATTCATCCTCTCCAATAAGTAATAAAAACAGTCTTATTCTTACATAGCCTTTGGGCTATAAGAGTAGGTTCGGCAAGCACAAAAGCTATAACCACTGATCTATATATAATGACATACATGATTATATATAAAATGTTCTCTATTATATATCAGTGGCTATAACCTAAAAACATCATAAAGGCTCCAAATACGCACGCGGACAGAAATCGCGTCAGAGGGTTACCATAGCAACAACACGCCGCTCGATCAATTGCCTCACATTGTAGGCCACGTATATAACACAGCAGTACATCATTAAAACCCTTATAAATAACAAAAGCGTTTCAGTAGACTGTCGTTTTAGTTAGTTAATTTGACATTTTTAGTACATAAGACCAGTCACTCTGTTTAACGGCGAACCCGTAATTTGATTGCTCATCCATACACACCATCATTGCACGAGATACATTTGAACTTTATAGACTAAATTCTATAGTTAATTTTGGTCACGGCAGGCTGCTTTGCCCATCCCGGCGCGACGTTGGAAATGTCGCATTTGTCACTTTATTAATTCCGAACAACAGCAAAACTAAGTAAAGGCGCCATAAATCACAGCTTGATGTACGGTCTCCGAGGTAGAGCAGTCAGCTCTTTTTCTACAGGCGGTTTCTAATAACTCCCGGAACATCGAGAGCGTCTCACTCAGCAGATCGCCGGATGAACACAGCGGTGCCGCAATCAGCGAAATCCCGCATTCAGCGCTCACGTCCGCGACGCCTCTGCCGCCTCGCGCACACGCCGTGGGCTCTAGCTATGTGCATTCGTCTAGACAGCCACTGACAGCGTACGCCGACGCTTTCGACCGCCGCGTTAAGCACCGCTCACGGTTTTTAGGCGCTAGTTCACCTCGGACACCGCTTTGGTTTCGGACCGAGCTCTCGCACGATGGTCCTGCTGCATCGCCGCCGGAGAAAAGAGACGCTGGTTTGGCTGCTGCCGGGTCTGCTCGGAGTCTGGTAAGTTTTCGCTTCGCGGGGGGGCGCGGAAGAAACAAGGGACTGCTGAAAGAGCCCTTCGGACAGTCCACGACGCGAGCGGCCGGCGCGCGCGATGTACTTTTACGCTTTTCCCGTGGCGCGTCGAATCCATCGGCTCGAGCGTTTCCACCTATAACTGCCAGTCACAACACGTGCTTTTCACCGAAAACACATTTTGAGAAGAGTAATACAGATCGTAAGTGACAGTTTCGCTCAGGGCATTCGTGTCGGTGTCGTCTCGTCTTTTAGCGTGGACGTGCAACGTCTCCAGTCTCCAAACAAACAACCTTGAGGATACTTTAGCCTGCAGTCCGCTACAGTTCATCAAACAGCACCAGAACTATACCGCTTACACACGATTAGATTTCCCATCTTGACATAGGCTAGTCAGATTAGAAGGGTATATCACTATATCTCCGTTGTAAATGTAAATGTTATGCATAAGTGCACATTAACACTTATGCTGGCTCGCATTACTTTTTCCTTATTTCCCCCCCCCCAGCTCATTCAGCGGACTGCCTGTGTGGAAATGTTTAATAGAATACACATATGCTACCTGGTTTGTAGCATTTACAATCCTCTTATTCACTCACACCCTGTAAATGATGTAATTGGCAGGAGCTGTTTTAAACGTTTTCTATTTTTTTTCTCTTATTCAGGCATTTGTTTGTCTTCTGTGTATTCATCGTGGTTATTAGCGCTTGCCTCTGAGGCCCGCAAAGGTCATTCAGAGGCTACCGTTGTGTCCGGACAATATAAACTGCATTTGAGGAAAATGTTCTGTCTGTGTATCTTCCATTGACAGCCTGCTTTTCAGCCGCTCAGCGCTGTGCCTACGGGGATCGATAACCTACATTCTCTCCACCCACCTGGGTCTCATCCACAGGGATGCTTCATATCGATTTTTCTGTCTTTCGTTATTTGCATATGTATGGGAACGTACCATTTAGACGTCTTGTTTATAGACAAAACTCAGATGTACAGTCACATGGGTACTTTGACTTTTTTTGAAGACGCGTGTAAACACATTTTAGGGTCACATCTAGATAAAAGACAGTGCGCTACGTGATTGGCTGTGTCTACAATTGAAACACTTTATATCACTATGTACTAACTTTTACATTAATTACGGAATTTATACATGTTTTTACATCATACTTACAATTAAAAATACCTGCAGCGATTGCATCGGTAATTAATACCTATAATTATACCTTTAATTACTGTATCTCACCTCAGTAAGAGCTAACGTGTTTCGCCAAGCAGAAGTGCATAATAAATACACTGTGCTCGACAACCGACGTAGAAAGCCTGTCGGCTGAAGACATCTAATATAAAGAAGAACTAAATCTTGTCTTGTATGTTTTGCAGATCACCCGAGAGGTATCGCTTTTAGCAGCTTCAGCGCACTTTCGCCTTCAATTCTCCAAAGCAAAAGTTGCGACATCAGAGGAGACTCGGTCTAGACCGAGTGGCGGTGGCGCACGTTTTTCAGTTAGAAGCGATACCCGATATGTCTGTTCCTGCAGATAATGCTCCAGAGAATAAATTTAGTAGCTCTTACACCACATACTGCAAGAGAGCGAGCGCGAGAGGGAGTTACGGGTGATAATTTAAACCCCTCACCTTCAGCTGTTCCCTCCCTCCTCTGCCAGAACACATCTTCATTAATCACCGCGCTCTTTTATTAGAACCTCCTCTTTGTATCTCCTGCACTGCGCTCTTTTAAAGACTCCTCTCTCCTGCCGTCAAGGCGTCCCCTATACGTTTACAGTCACTGATGACTCCTTTTATCTGTTCTTCCTGTAAAACTCATCATGCGAATTCTCCCGTTCTCCCTCTGTCTGTCAAATGTAGCTCTCTAAACCGGCCGCTCGCTCTTTAGAGTTTAAGCTCCTAACATAAACCGGCTCTTCTTGTGACTACTCTCAATTTTTAAATCTAATATCGCTGTATTATTTACCCCGCCGCTGTCTGTCTGCTCATATCGCCTCTGTTTGTTTCTGTTTTTATGACAGCATGGCATTTGGCCCGAGCAAAGCAGAGGAGGAAGATTACGAGGATGTCCCCATAAATAAAACTTGGGTTTTATCACCAAAGGTCTACGAGAGCGACGTCACCCTTATCCTAAACAAATTACTGCAAGGTTACGACAACAAACTGAGACCGGATATCGGAGGCAAGTTATTGTTTTTTTGAAAAAGGGTGAATGCTTGCATCTACGCAAAGCGCCTGCAGATACCGTCTAGGCATGTTTACGGCCCTCAAACACAACGTCACAGCTTACGGGTAACTGAAACATGTTAATAATTATAAGATAACGCCGTCATTATCATGAAAGCGCGCGAAGAGGAACACGCTGTGACATTTAAGCCCTCCAAGCAATTCAGAGTTTCTCTGTAATCATCATTTTTACTTCACCATCAGCATTATTGCGGTGTTAAATGAAAAAGTGCTAGGTTTTGGGATTCTGCTGATGTTTTTCTCCACACCAGGTCACTTTATTCTCGGTACATCAGTGTTCTGGAAGCGACGCGGCTGACTAGAGTTCACTTATTTAAAAGGATTTATCTCAGTAGTGTTCGGGTACAATAGACCCAAATCACTATTGATCTTCCTTCTTTATCTGTGTTTTATTTGTGTGAGATAGAGGGAGAGAGTGTAAGTATGAGCAGTACTCAGTTAATCAGATCGCAGGGCGAGCACTGAGGGATCGCGGGTCAACACGCTGAGTTTTTGTCATCTGTCACGTCTCTGCGACTGGATCTCCTGCGACAGGAATATTTTTGAAACCACAAGGATGAGGATTCGGGCAGCTTTGAGTAATCTGTGTGGCTGATACGGGAAACGTGAATTGGTTTGCAGCCCATTTAACTTCCGTAATGAGACGCGTTTCTGAGTGAAACAGGACATTCAGTGAGAAAATTTGATTGTATCTACTGATTGGGAATTGATTGGACGGTCACATACCAGGATGGAGCCAGGCTGGATGTAGGTTTGCTAAAAATAGCTGGCTATTGGTTAACATTGTTCAATAGTCCACGCTAATTGATGCAGAAAGACAAAGGAAAAAAGAAATAGTAAATAAATGATTAACACTTATGAAAACGCGTGAAGAGATCATCTGTGGAAACACATTTTCAAAAGTCATGTTTTTTTGTTGTGCATTTCAATAAATCTCAACCTGCATTTGGGTTAACTAACTAGCTAACTAACGCAATAAAACAATGAAAACGTGATAACAAAGAAGTTATGTGTTTTTGCAAATAATATTATTTCTGCCATAGAAAAATGAATATAAAGTTTTTCTTTACATAATAAATGTATATTTATTATGTATATATATAAGTAAAATCACATGCATGTATGTATTTATTATATGAGAATATAAATATTGCATATACATTTAAATATGTTCAAGATGTATACTATATGTGTATTTATATATACGTAATAATTTTGAATGCGATTAATCATTCACCAGCACTATATATTATTGCTATAAAAAGTCCAATTTGGAGATAAAAGCGCAACTGGAAGAAGTGAAAATTATGAGATAAAAAGTCTTCATTAACTTTATTTTTTTTATTTTGTGGTGAAAAAAACTGAATTGTGAGATATCAATTTAAAATTCAGTGGAAAATTTCAAATGTTAACTTGAAATTGGCATAAGTTTTCCTATTTTTTCCCCATGTTATTCTAATGATCTAAAAAAGGTGCATTATATTTTGATTTCATGATTATAATAAAAACTGGTGCTAAATACAGACTGTATTTGTACATTTTAAATAAAACACTATGTCGTATTGTTTTGATATTATAACTGTGATTTATATGTATTTTGTATTTGTGATGATTAATAATTACTGTTGAAATTATATCCTAGTGAGGCCGACCGTGATCGAGACGGCAGTGTACGTGAACAGCATAGGTCCCGTAGATCCCATCAATATGGTGAGCAGAAATCTACAATAACGCATCATGTTCAGAGCTGTAAATATTTTTTAAATCCATCTCACGGCCATCATAGGCACCGTCACAGCCGATAGCCAAGTAATTTCAGTTACAAAAGCAACCAGGCTTTTACGACCAGTCCTCTCATTGTTGGGTGTTTTTTTTAGGAGTACACCATAGACATCTTCTTTGCTCAGACGTGGTACGACAGCAGACTCAAGTTCAACAGCTCAATGAAGCTCCTCATGCTCAACAGCAACATGGTCGGAAAAATCTGGATCCCTGACACCTTTTTCCGCAACTCGCGCAAATCTGACGCCCACTGGATCACGACACCCAATCGCCTTCTGCGCCTCTGGAGCAATGGAAGAGTGATGTATACTCTGAGGTGTGTCCACTAAGAGCCGATTGAATGTTTGTGCGACCCCGTATTCCTGTCCCGTAGCATTGGCTTTCGTACCAAATGACACCCGCTGTCCGTTGCAGCACATGTTTAAGCCATTACATCTGATTCACATTTATTTATGTCAGGGAACTGTTAAGTGTGTTCATAATACAAATATCAAAGCCTGCACAAATGCACTACCTCTTAAATGTCACAATCAACATTTTTTGTTTGTTTTGCTATTGTCTATGATTCTTTTTGTTAGGTTGACTATTAATGCGGAATGCTACCTTAAGCTGCATAACTTTCCCATGGATGAACATTCGTGCCCTCTGGAGTTTTCAAGCTGTAGGTGTTAAATTCTTATGTCAATCTGTCACTCAGCCTCAGTTCTGTCCTGAACGCTGCCGGGCAGCCAATCCCCATACATTGCCTCTGTCAGCCAACCATGCATTGTCAATACTGGCCAACCAAACCTTAACATTGCAGAAGGTCTGCACCAACTACCATCCTCTAACCTTGCAATGAGTGAGGACAGACTTCATCCATCTCCAGCTTTCTCTCCACCCCCTCTCTCCTCTTCTTAGTCTGTGTGACCCCTCCATCCGTTATTAGCATCATGCCTCAGCTTCTCATGTGTTATCATCATCCTCTGTGGGCACGGGAAGGGCATGCCGCGCTTCAGTCTAACAGAGTTGCTGCTGTGTGAAGCCTCAGTGCCATTTTGCCATCAATGTAACTTCTTACGTACATGAACGAAACCAAAGGTCACGTGTAATCTGGTGGATGTGATTTTACTTTTTTGTATTCGCAGATGGCTATCCAAAGAATGAGATCCAGTATAGATGGCAGCGTCGCTCGGTTGAGGTCGCAGACCAGCGATACTGGAGGCTCTACCAGTTTGCCTTTGTGGGTCTGAGGAACACTTCTGATGTGGCACACACTCAGTCTGGTATAAAATAACGCATACGCAATAAATAATAATAGCAGACAATAATAACTGTCATTAATAATTTATAATAGTACTAATAGTAATAATTAGTAAAATAGTAGTAACAATTAATAATAGTAATAACAACAACAATAAGAGCAAAAATAAATGAGCAGATATTATTTATAATGTTACTACTATTGATAATATACAAAAATAAAAGCTAAAAATTATGATAATTATAATACAATACAATAATAATACACATACACACACACATATGTATGTATGTATGTATGTATGTATATATATATATATATATATATATATATATATATATACATTAGCTATTGACATGATAGTACATTAGCTATTATTATTATTAACAAAAAAGAATAAAAGAATAAAAGTAGATGAGTGGTTGTAATTGGAATTTAATAATAGTATATTAGGTCATTGATTCTATTTTTAAAATAAAGTTGCATTTTGATCAGTAATTGCTAAATGACTTCAATGCCCTGATGTCTTGTATTAATAGGGGAATATGTGGTTATGACCATTTTCTTTGACTTGAGTCGGAGAATGGGCTACTTCACCATCCAGACCTACATCCCCTGCAGCATGATTGTGGTTTTGTCCTGGGTCTCTTTCTGGATTAACAAGGATGCTGTGCCTGCCAGAACATCTTTAGGTAATTTAAAAAGCTTATGAATTGAAACAAATCAAAAAATAGAAACAATAATAGCATTTCATTATGTTATGTGAATGCATTACAGCAGAGCATGTGATAATGAAAAGGAAATGTTTCAGTGGGGGTGCTCAACTGTGCATCTTGATTGGCTCAGGTATCACAACTGTGCTCACCATGACAACCCTAAGCACCATATCGAGGAAGTCCTTGCCGAAGGTGTCGTACGTGACAGCCATGGATCTGTTTGTGTCTGTCTGCTTCATCTTCACCTTTGCTGCTCTAATGGAATACGGGACCCTGCATTATTTCACAAGCAATCGACAGAACAAGAAGACCAAATCAAGCCATGCACAGGTGAATGAACTTCGTTTTGCTTTAAAGGTCCAGTTTACCTAAAAAAGAAGATTCGTTCATTTATTCAGATTCATGTCGTTCAAAAGTAAAACATCACCATACACCATAAAATATCACAAAAGAGGTCCATGTGACTAGCAACTAGCATTAAGGCTTTGTAAAGAGAGCGAATTTGTAATTTATAAGCAAATAATGCAGACCACTTATGAGAACTGCATACACCAAAGATACCGTCGAAGAGCTACTTCTACACGCTAAGGAAAGCTCAAATGTCAGGATTTTCTGTGAATTACCACATAATTCTGGTCTGCTCCTAACGCAAAGCTATCATATAAACCACTTTTCCAATACCTGTATGGTGTTTGTGCTGTTTACTTTCATTATATAGAAAAAAAAAACTACCAGGATTTTCTTTAAAAATATATGTAATAATATAAAGTCACACGAGGCAATAAGTTGCTTACAACACGGAACAAGTAAGCATCTCGCTGATCATTGATATGTAAAATTAATTCGCTTACTGCAAAGCTTGCCAACTTATTATCACAGCTCAGTTTAGAATAGGCCACATTGTACTTTTGTTTGCAGTTAATTGAGTGTGCTGTTCAGCAGCGTTGGCATTTGCTTTTGTACTGTACACAGTTTTAGCAACGAAGCGGCAGTGACCTTGCTGTTCCTCTCTGTAGAAACCCAGCATGGTTAACATCAGACCAGGGACATCTCTGCTGCAGATGAACAATATTGCTCCCTACCACGAGGATGACGATTATGCGTATGAATGTCTGGACGGGAAAGACTGCACCAGTTTCTTCTGCTGCTTTGATGATTGTCGCTCCGGAGCTTGGCGTGAGAACAGAATGCATGTCCACGTCTCCAAAATCGACTCCTACTCCCGAATATTCTTCCCAACCGCCTTTGGCCTCTTCAATCTCGTCTACTGGATTGGATATCTGTACCTTTAAAGATGTTGGGCAAGATGTTGGGACTCGGTTCTAGTAATATTTGCAAATCACTTGTAAATTTTCCATCTGCTAAATCTGGCAGCATAAATGGTTGAGAGAAGGGGATGCGTGAGGCTTGATTTGGACGTATTAGTACTTAATGTATCTTTAATTGTACCTGGTATTTAATTTATTGGAGAATCTAAATCTTGGAAGGACGATTACTGTGATTCTGCATTGACGCCAACTGAATATTACCAGCGCTCTCGTTTTTTGAGAAGGATGTTTGCTTTTCCATTAGTTACGCAGGCCATATCAAACCTTGATTGCCTAGTTTAAAACAATCTCTTAAAACCTGCATTTTTTAAACCGCAATATTAGCATCTCTATTGCAACTATGATAAAACTTCAGGATATTATCTCTCTGGCTGAAGCAAAATATTATTGTTTGCAAGGAAAGGTAGATATATTAGTCGCTTCTGATGTTAATTTTCCGAGATAAGCGAAGCTAGCTACTTGTCAGAAAACTAATACTTACATATTAATCTCTCAGAATGTTTTCAATTCAAACTTAAAACAGCTACATTTCTTTGTGAATTACCTGCATTCAGTCATGTACTAAACAAACCAAAGCATAGATATCTGAAGGTTACGTGAAAAGAATTTTGTTCAGCTCAAGAATTACCCAGAAGCCATTTACTTGGAATTAGCCTATAATGATACTGTGAAATGTTCTTGACTTGAACTAATAAGCCGTCTCTGCAATAGATGACACAATGAAATGCCAGTGTGCCCAAGATAAAAGGGTTCACGTGTTATTTTTTATATGTCAAACAAAAGGAATAGAGCAGCCTTTACAATTCACAAATGTTCAGTGTCCTTTAGTACAAATTAGAGTTCACCACCCTCTTCCGTATTCAAGACAGCATTTTGTCTCTCCTCGCGAACGGCGTAATCAGCGTAATTGCATGACTCATCTGAGCTCATCTGAGCTAATCAACCCGTATTTGGAAACGGGTCTGATGGACTTTCTTCAGCAGAGGAGCTAGACAGTCTCAAAAACCACGACATCTTCATAACACAAACCGTGGATGCCTTCTGTATTGGTAATCGACTAAATCAAAAGGCCATTTAATGTGTATTTGCCTTACATTCGATTAAATCTGATCTCAGAATCCTATTGGGTTTGAGAATCAGATGAACGGAGCGTGCGAGTGACTCTCGAAACATCTGTGCACGAAATATACAAGTGTTTTTCTCGATCTCCTGTTACGCTTTCGGCTGTTGCTTGTTTTATTTCATGCTTCCATGTGGTTTGTCTTTTGCTGGCTGTTATCTTGATCACAGACTGCTCTGTTTTCTCTCTTTCTGAACATCTGTTATATACTGTGTTGTGCCCTGTAGCTTAATATATTCTGTATCGTTATCTTTTTTAATGACAGCCTCGTAGTTACAGACTCATGCAACAACCAGATGATAGTACAAAAAAAAAAATAGCGCTGGATAATCTATTTATATTTTTGCATATAAATAGGTTATGACACGAATATCTATTAAACATCATCTGTTTCAGACCTTTAATAATACAGATCAGTGACCTTCATGTATCTGTGTGAGCGTGTGCATGTGTGTCTGTTCGTGAGTGTATTCAAAGCAGACTCTCAGCGTCTCTCGGCTCTGCTCTCCACTCGTTCTTGGTGTTGTCGTAGTGTCTTCTGTAAGCGCTAACCTTCATGCTTTTAACGTGTTCATATGATTTTGTAGCTCTGAACACTGTGAGTAATAAAACAGTGCCTGCAAAACATTAATAAAATTCTACGCTCTCTCAAACTCCGCTGATGATTTCGCATCTTATCAAAATCCCAAAGCGCTGGATGAAAAGGATGAATGTATTTTCTCTCAGGCGGATATTCATATAATAATGCTTTGTTAATATCGCAATTAGTTTTATAATTATTGCCACAAGTGAATGAGCAACAGCATTTTCATACACACAAATTCAATTTCTGTCATTTATGGATCTTAATTGTTATTTCACACATGAATGAGGAATATAAGATGAGTTACTCTATCTTAGGGACCACTTAGGGAGTAAACACGTCATACGTGATACATCTATAAAATTAAACATTTAAAGGGATAGCTCGCTGAAAAAGAAAATGATTGCATCTTTTCTTCACCTTTGTGTGTTTACTGTATGACTTCCTTTCACCTATAAAACATAAGGAGAAATTCAATACATCCCACGAATGTGGAATGGAAAAAGAAATTCATATAGAAAGACATAAGGGTGAATAAATGATGGGGATCTCTTCATTTTTGGGTAACCTATCCCATTAAAGCAAAAACTGAAACATGCAGAGAATTTATTCACCCTAGAATATCCAAGATGTAGATGAGTTTGTTTCTTCATCAAAACAGATTTAGCGTTACATCAATGAATCCTCTGCAGTGAATGGGTGCCGTTAGAATATGAGTCTAAACAGCTAATAAAAACACAATAATGTAATCTCCAATCCATCATTTAATAATATCCTGCTAAGTGAAAATAAAACGGTTTAAAGTATAAAAATCTAATTAAATGCCACAATAGGACACTAATTGTTAATGTTGAATAAGAGTCATGTGGATTATTGTGGTGTTTTTATCAGTGTTTCTCATTCTGACGGCACCCATTCACTGCAGAGGATCCACTGGTGATAGAGCTATGCAATGCATTTCTTAATTCTGTTCAAATTCATCTCAATCTTCGATGGTCCGAGAGTGTGTTTTAATTCGTGGGTGAACTAATTTGTGACTATGAAACGTTTCTACTTCTCCCACATTTGCTAACGTGTGTGTATTAAACCCATGACTCAAATGTCACAAAAATAGAAAGCCTTTATTCGTGGGAGATATTCTTTTCTCTCTCCCACCCTAACTTCACTCCCTCTTCTCTTTTCTTTAAGTTCACTCCCTTCTTGACAGTTTAAACACTCTGTATACTTTCCTTCCATTCCCAGGTAGCCATTACAGGCCTGTGTGATTATCATACTTCAGAAAGAAGACTGTTGTTTAACTGTATGGGAAAGAATACGCAGTTAGCATAGACAG
Organism: Puntigrus tetrazona; assembly: GCF_018831695.1. Classification (NCBI taxonomy): domain Eukaryota; kingdom Metazoa; phylum Chordata; class Actinopteri; order Cypriniformes; family Cyprinidae; genus Puntigrus; species Puntigrus tetrazona. Next base: position 6,027,944 of record NC_056711.1, on the reverse strand, counting down.
TGGGCCGAAGGATGAAGAGAGAACTAACAGATCATTTTCCTGAGAGTTTGAAATAACATTTTCAGTCAGGTCTCTTCTTTATATGCTTGGCTGTGATAAGTTCTATCCTTATCACTGCGCTGTGAGACGGCTTTGGTTTAATAGCGTTGCTCTTCCCTGCTTGCTGAGTAATTGTTTTGTAGCCTCTCTGTTTATCGAATGCAGTGTTAGGACTGTGTTAGGACTGCGTTAGGACTGCTTGTGTACAGGTCTGCAAAATGACCAAAAATTAAAAAGGTACACAGAAGACAAAACTGAGAAAAATATGCTTGAAGAAAATAGAAATGTTGCAGCTGAGTGGGATATAAGAACATTCACAAATCAATATCTCCTTGCAGAAACAGTAGTTAAGGCAGCATGAATAAACCAGCTTGAACAAGGTGTTGTTGAGTACATACTGCAGATGGTCAGGTTATTTTTCAGTCTGTTCTGTAGTCGCTTATAAGGATGCGCTCGTTTCAACCATACGTGAGGTCGTGAATACAATCTCAGTCTGAGCAAATGCTCACTAGTATTTCATTAAAGAAAAAGATTTAAAATATTAAGATTAAACCTTAAAATAAAATACAAAATTCATATTTCATACAAAAATAACAATGTACTGAGAACCTGCATCACAGTAAAAGATGTACATGTGTTTAAAGAATGAAAAGTGAAAATGAAATGAAATGAAAAAATAAGAAGTGAAAGTGAAATGAAAAAATAAGATTTTTGAATGCTTTTTGAGCATAAATAGGGCAGTTAATTTAAGGTTTTGTTGCTGATTTGAGTCATTTTTCATATTCCAGGATTCATTTAGAAAGGATTTGGTCTTGACTGAGCTGCCTGGACTCTGGAGGAGGCAAGTGAACAAACTTTCCTTGAAAGGTACTTTGATGAAAATCTCTCTCTAGGGCTGTATCCGAAATCGCCCCCTATACCCTCATTCACTGTTCCCTATATTCGTCCGCTCATTCAGTTCACTTAACGGAGTGAAAGAAAACAATGCTTTTGCATAGTTTGTTCACTGCTTCATAACAACTTAACAAGTAGCTCCAGTAAGATTAAATGATTTATCTTGAATTCTGTCACAGCAATTATGTACAAAGCATAAAATGGTTGCACAATGAATTTGTACTTGTGCTGTATACTCTGATGAGCGCTTTGTAAAATGGATGGATGATTTAGCTGCGACTGACGACACAGCTTAATGCTCATTGGTTCAGACAACCGTGAGGCTGCATTCTTATCTAAAATGTTTAATTTTTAAATCTTATTCATGCATTTATGTATGCATTTAAACTATGACAGTGCAATCTCTGTGTTACATGTAATTGTTGTAATATTTCTATTATAAAAAAAAACATGTTTCTATTAAATTAGAAATGGATGACACATATGCATTTCGTATGAACAGCAAGCACTTTAAGTGTGTTGTGCATTATATTTTTATTCATATAAAAGCAACAGAACTGTAATTATATCACGTTTATCAGCAGCACAGCGCCAGAGTGAGAATAACGTGATCTGTTCCACTCCGAGAAGACAGAAAAGTCCATCTTGACTGCTTTTATTTCAATGCAGCCTCCTACTCTCGTCTCCGTTTCAGGCGAGGCTAGGCACATATCAAATGAGCCTACTTTCCATCACTGTCTGTTTGAAAAATTCTGATTGTGTTAATTTTTCGCCACTATTTATACTACATATTATATATACTACACTATTGTACTATACAGACAGAATCAGGAATAGAAAGTGTTTAAAATACTCAGAATAACAAAGAATTAAGGCTTTGCTGAGCCCTTATGGTTCGACACTACCTAGCAAGCAACTAAATAAATAAGCAAATGCATGTGATTGGATAGCAAAATATAGAAATGATTCAGTATGCAAGGAGGGGCACTAAGAGGTTTCGGAGGCTTCGGAGGCTTCGGAGGCTTCTGACAGTCGGCGGCCTCAGATCACTAGCCTCACAGGGCAAATCACTGAGACGATGGAACATCAAAGATGCAAAACATTTAACTTTCAATAAAATGTTTCAAACCATGTAAAGCAAATCTCAGGAGTCCTTACCACCAACACAAGCATGAAGTGAGACTGTTTACGTGATAGGTCTCCCTTGATGAAAGCTTTGTTTGGCTGAATTCCACTTACTTGCCCCCACACATCTGTGCGCCTATCACACACACTCCGAGCTCTGTAGGTGGGCTCTCCCTTTCCACTTTACTCCGCTCATCCTTTTGAAGATGGTACACAGAAACGCTTGATGAGAGGGAAGAAAAGTGCAGTTTTAACAGTTGTGACAGCAGATCAGATAAGCGGAGCAATGCAGACTAATGAAGGAGAGGACGAGAAGGATGTTATTTAGGGAATAACTAATCATACCATGCCAAGTCTGTTTTAATAGGAGATTGTAATTGATAAGTAGCTATACCTACGCTGCTTTTTTTTTTTGTTCAATGTAGGGCCCTGACAACAATTTTCTGTTGATTGCAAGTATATGTTGCAAGTGCTTATGTTTGTTCATGCACATATTCACCCTTTATTAACAATCTCATTCATTCCCATGAGGGCAAGCAGCACTCACTTTAGCGAGTACAGGCCTAGTGCTTTACAGTAAAGGTGATATGCGATCTATGTTACTTATGTTTTACTAGCACAGAACTACTACTAGTTCTACTACCACTACTATCATAGAACACACATAACCATATTTGCTTATTCCTCTAGAAAAAAAAGAAGCATACCCACCCCATACTTTGGATGGTAGTGTATTATGGTTTCCACAAAAAATATCAACATTGATAATAATAAACGGAAATATCTAAAACAATTAGGTATTAGAATGATTTGTGTAAGGACAGTTGGTGTAATGGTTGCTGAAAATTCAACTTTTGCCATCACATAAATAAATGACATTTTAAAATACATTAAAACACGAAACAGTATTATTTTTCACAATATTACTGTTTTGCTGATCAAATAAATGCTTTGGTGAGCATAAAAAACTGAATGGTATGAGACATCTGTCTTGTTTAAAGCTAGCTATTATACTACAGCATTTGATTATATTTACAGTATAATTGTTCTAGCTTCATATTCTTACTAAAATATAGTATGCTTGTATATTGATAGTGTAGCAAGCATATACACCTAATAATGCACACATGCACATATATCACCAGCACACTCACTGCTTCTCACGCACACTTACATTAAGTCCTGTGTCACAACAGCAGCTCTCTTCTGAGCACTTTACATTCAGAGCAGCCCGTAAAGTCATTACAGCAATCTTCATTAACCTTTGACCCTTCAGACAACTCCACGAGAAGTTAGACTTAAACCTTGTCACTATTAATTTCATCTTAAAACTGAAGATGCTCAATTATCGCTTCATTTACATACTGCGCATTCACCTGCCGAGCATACGGCATGTGGGTGTGTGTGTGTTTTGTAAACCACTTGACTGGGGTTAAGGGAGAATCTTTCTTGTTTTTAGTCCATTATGATAATGCCAATCTGTCATCGCAGTGTTCCCCACAGGCAGCCCATCAGTAATAAAGTCAGCTCTGATTTATTCCATGTGAGTCAAATGTGTGTGTGTGTGTGTGTGTGTGTGTGTGTTTTGAACGGTAAAGGTGTCAGAGGATAAATGCAACATTCATAAATGAAAGAGCAGCATATGTGGCAATATAGAGACCAAAGGGTGGGATACGAATGTGGATGGGGATATGAAATCAGGTTAAAACGGAATAATGTGGGTTATTAAGATTCATCGCTGCTCTCTGACATCAGTCTGCACATATACTTTTACGTCAAAGCCCTGGGGGTTTTTTGGGTCAGAAAGTCTTCTGGCTGGCCTATAAATCTTGATAGGGTTCATCCACAGCACATTCACTCTCAGGCTCCATACAGATCTTTAATTATTTATATCCTCCTTTCTGATCACCCAGAACTAATTCATGGCAGAGGTAGCGTGTGTATTTGTATATAAGTGCGCGTGTGCGTGCATGTGTCTGTATATGTGAGGGTCACGATGGCTGCATATAAATATTGCATGAGAGCGGGCCTTTAAATATGAATCCAATCCACACAGATGGACTCTTTTCTAGTCATTCATCTGAGGTCCATTTATCATCACACTGCTTTTAGAATGGCGAGAAAGGAAAAGAAAAATGGAGAAGAAAAAGATGAAATGGAGGCCGTATAACGATGCTGCTGAGATAAAGAAAGAAAGGGCAGCATTCCCTTGATTTCTACTGATTTTGACTGTCTGTCTATCATGGCTCTAACATGACATGAAAAAGAAACAGTTTGGAGTGTAAGTGTGGGTTATATTTGCATAAAGGCAGCACAACCATCTTATGGAAGCACCTCTGTTGACGGCTGGCCTCCCACCTGTAATTACATGGCAAGTGGGTAGAAACACTCTCATTTGTATATATATGTGTTTGTGTGTGTGTGTGTGTGTGTGTGTGCATCAATGTAGCTAAGACACGTAGCTAAGACAATTTCTCAGTAAGGATTAGTGAACAGGAGAGGGATGTGGTGGATTTCACGGTTTATTTACATACTGACTAGGATGCACTATGGCAAAGAGAATTTGCTTAATGAGGAAATGTGGAAAAATATTTTGAGGATTATTGTGAAATGATGTCTCTTGCACATTAAAATTAATTTAGCATGTATCAAATTCATTTAGAATGTACCAAATCTTTCTTTATGATTTGATGCACGATTTCTACACAGACTTTGCTCCTTATTGAGATTTTATTTAGTTGGTTAATTTATATAGTTATTTAAGCAGAATCAAACATAAACAGAGGCTCAGAGTGTGACATTGCTTTTCAAGATGGTTGGAAAAGGAGGAAATGCTGAGTAATAGATTTTAGACTCAATATTGATAGTAAGTTCTACACACTGAGAAACAGGTCCTACTTCTATTTTTAGTTAATTTGGTTGAGTGAATGATATAATGGCTCAATCACGAAGACACTACCTTGTTTCTTCTTAAATGAATCAGTGTGTTTGGACTGTGAATGATTCACTGACTCACCCATTAAACTGTCTCTTGTCGGCACCTGCCGGTGAAACTGTGTAACCTGTAGAAACAGTCACTGAATAAATCTGTGTTAAAAGACTCACTTGTTTAATCCCTGGTCGTTGTGTCCCATAATCCCAAATCCCATAATTTATACACAATGACAGTCTGTCCGGAGCTAATTGGTTCAATGAAGGATTCACAGACTTTCTCGTAAAAAAAAAGACAGTGTCTTAACTGTCACTAATTTTTGGCCACCTAACCTGCGGAAAAAGTCATTGAATGAATCAGTGGTTTTAAAGTTGAGCAAATGATTCACTGACACACTTTTAGCACAATACAGACTGACAGATTTTTCTGGAATGTGTAAACACAGTAGGGAGAAAATATAACATTGAATTTAATATAATAAAATAATTTTATAACATATTTTTAACCGGTCGAGAACAAATCTCTCTCTCTCTCTCTCTCTCTCTCTCTCTCTCTATATATATATATATATATATATATATATAAACATTGCAATTCTTACAATGTTAGAATAATAATGTCCTTGATGTTTAGAAAATGTTAGCATTATAAGCCATGTGCGGGTCAAAATGCGATGTTGTCTTTGTATAAAGAGGCATTTTTTTTTTGTTTCAGAATTTTCTCAAAAAGATATGTTTCTGTGTTGATTCGCAAGTCTGTAGCAAACTAATCTCTTATTATCATTCCTCATAAGCTTCTGGCAGATCTGAAGAAGAGAATGAGTGCATCCATTACAATTCACGGGGGTAACACACGGCATAAGATAATGTCCTGATGTTGCCATGGTGACGCAAGGCTCCGAGATCAAAGGTTTGAGGTGTCATTTGGGAAGACTAAGTGGTTGATTCAAGGCTGAGACCAGTAAAAATACAATATATTAACCAATGTTTTTTAGCTGCCACCATAAACTGAATTGAGATATCTCAGAGCATCAAGGTTTATTAAGCACTTAACCAAGAGAGTAAATGAGAGGGAGGATTGATGGGGGTGGAACAGTCTGTTTGTTGTCCTTGAGGTCAGGTCATATCCATGGCATGATTAGTTCGATCAAATATTGATGAACGAGACAGAGAGAGGAGAATTTTAAAAACCAAAATGCTCAAGTCTGCTACTTAGATAAGCACTGAATCTATTTACATTGACACATATAAATTAGAGTGATTTGGGCTCCTTTATGTCTTTTCCAGGCACTAATGCCCCTGAATGTATAAAACATATTTATCAACTTATTAAACTGTAATTTTCAGCTGCCGCAATAGTGCAAAACAAATAGCCAGGGAAGATCTTCTGTCATCAAGAAACAAGAATCAATAATACTTTAATTATGATTCATGTGTTTTAGAGTAACGCTACAGTAAATTGAATATGCATATATTAAAAGCAGTTTCATCAAACGATGATATATCACCGCCCCCCCTCGCCTCGTATGTGGGGAACAGAGTTAAAGAGATTTCTTCTACTTCCCTTTAGCTGCCAAAAACAAAATCAAGGCCCTTTTCTGAGTGACAACAAGGCTAATGAAACCACTTAAATGCATGTCATCATCCAAGCATACTCTGGGTTAGTCTCTGCAGTCTGCTTCATTCGCTCAAGTTGCTGCGCATTCTGCTTTTATGAAGGTCGTCTGCTCATCTATATCCCGACACTTGACCTTTCTTGGCCTTATATTAGGGAATAATGTCAGAGAGAAACGTTGATTTGATGTTTTATCAAGTAAATTTCCAACTAGTGTGTCATCCACTGAGATCACTAGTTAAAGTGCTTTATTGGCATTTTTCCAGTTTATCACATTTCTTTTGTTGCAAAATATTTCATCAGCATAATTATTTGAGACTGGGCCAAAAGGCAGCTTTTTAGTCCGAATATTCTGCACAAATAGCCTCATGAACAATGTCACAAATTTGTACTTATTTGATGACAATAAATATGTAAAAAAATATATTAAATAAATTATTTCAAACTCTTGAACTCGCTGAGCCCTGCTGCAGAATTGCGTAATCAGTTATGGTAAAAATATATACTGTATGGTATCACCTGATAAAGTCTGAATTTGCAATGAGACCATTTTTATCAATTTAGTATGTGTGATAATGGCACCTTTTTAAACATAGGTATGCAAAAATCAGTACAAAAAAATCCCCAAAATGCAGGTTTTTTCTTTGTTTTAGACTTCACAGTGACACAAAGAGGAGAGAGAGAGAATTACAGTTTTGGTATTTTTTCCCTAGTGTCAGTGTGGACCAGCTACTGTTTGGTTACAGTAATAATGTTGGTAAATAATGATAAATAATTTTTGGGTGAACTACCCCTTTAATGACAGTTTCAAAACAGCCTGTTTACTGTTTGCTGTCCCTTAAGATCCATTTCTCTCCCAATTGTTTGCTTAAATTTTAGACTTATCTATGGCTAATGATACACAGGAGAAATTTTAAATATTATTGTAAATATTTTTGTTATAAAAACCCATTCATCTGCTTCAAAAGGACATGTGATTACCTCCCGAAGGTGTATAAGTTAATTTTGCATCGCAGTTCTTGCAGATATTAATAATTAATGTAAAAAAAAAAAATATATATATATATATATATATATATATATATATATATATATATATATATATATATATATATATATATATATATATATATGTGTGTTAATTTGCAAAGCGTGTTAAAATACAATTTTATCGAATAAGTGGACCTGAACAGTAAACTGATTTTGACAGCCAGCTCCACTGTACAAGAAGGGCAGAGCAGGCTCTTCTGTCTGTTGAAAAACAACCTTACAGTGTGATGTAATGTACAGAGCAGATGAGCGGTGACGTGCTGGATGACTGCAGGGTGTGAATCTGCAAGACTGACAGGTGAGTTGATCTGTGTTAGAGTTTGGGTCATTGATTTGGGGGACAACTAATTCATCTGGGAACAACTTCACAGCGCTGCGCTGTCCAATTCAGTGACTCATGTGCTTAGAAGAAATGACCATCAGATGCTCTCCCTTCCCTGCTTCCCCTCCCACTCAAACACCCACAAGGACATGGCGTTTTTGCAATTAAAAACATACATGTTTGATTTAACGTTTATGTGAGGTTGTATTTGAGAGTGTGTGTGTGTGTGTTTACGTTTGTGAATGTTGCTGCATCATGTGTACTCATTATGAAGACTATATTTGTGCCTGCTTGTGTATCTTTGACTTGCCTGAGGAGCAGATACCGAAAGACTCTTAGTCATCTCTTGTAATGTCTGATTGGACCTGACATTTTGGGAACCATAGTGATCAGTACGCCTCACCTGATGAGTCATACGCTATCCTCACATACTCCCCAATCTATTCAACATCCGCCACACACTCTCATTGTCATACAAAGACAAGTATATATTATAAAACCCTGTGAAGGTTATTCAGACAATGAATAAGACATGAAAATGCGCATCAATGAGATCCAAGGGCTTTCTTGTTTTCTTTTACTCAACCTCATGTTGTTCCAGTCCTGCATTACTGACTTTCTTCTGCAAACATAAAAGGAGAAACCAAAAATAGTTTATTCGATTGGTGCATTTCACAACTGTGTGAGAGGAACAAAGCAAAATTGAATCATACCCTCCGGCATAGCTCTGAAATTTCATTCCACATTTTAGCTTGTTATGTTCATTTATAAAGCACACAAGAAGTAATGACATTTGGTGTCACTGATATGAAACCTGGTTTTTGAATATGCTAAGATTTTTTGACTAGTTCTTTCAAATAGTGTTGTCCAAGGAGAACTGCTTAGATGAAGTCTGTGAAGATAAGATTATTATTTGACATTAAGACTTAAAAGACTGTGAGATGTACAGTTGTTTTAGTCCTACATTTAAATATTAAATTCATACACTTAAAGTTTATTACAGACCTTTAATCAAGATTTATCCTTCAGCCTTGTTTTCAGTGCTGTCAAAAATGAAATACGCCATTACCCTGAGGTTTATTGACAAATGGAGAAAGAAAGCTGCAGTTGTGACACATAAAGTCACAGTTAAAAGAAATAGTCAACAGAAGTTTTGATGATGATGCAATTAAGAGAAACAGCGTTGATGTTATGAAAAAAATAATAATTTAATCTCTCTCTGTCAAATACTAAACGATTGTAATAATTTCTTATTTCTTATCATGTCTTTCTATAGTTCAAGAAGATTTAAATAATCTCCCGAACTGTCCACCGGTCACTGAAGGTCAGTCTGATCAGACAGTAAAAGTGCAAAAGGACTCCGACACCTCAGATCATAATGGGTGCGTGCGTCTGCAGGGACACCCCGAACACACACACGGGGACATTACTCCAGTCATGTGTCCACGATGTCACCCCTCTCAACCGCTATCTTACCAACAGATAGGGAAAGGTGAGCAAAGAGGCAGTTGGTTGTTTGGTCAGATAAACCTCCTAAAGAGAGCGAAATGCCACGACACACATTAATATCACAAGTACAGTGTGAACTCACACACACACACACTTTAAACATTTGTTCCCCTGCTCATTGTCCCAAGAGAGCTGTGTAGTGGATAAGAGGCACAGATGGCCACTGTCAAGACTGCTGATAAAGTGAAACGTCAAGAAGTGTTCCTCATCTCGCACACACACACACACACACACACAACATTTTCTGATGCTATGGAGTTCACAGTGGATTATCAACGCCTCTTTGGACTTACGATGCACATTCAGATCTCCTGCTTTGCTGACTGCTTCAGTACTGATAATACCAGAGCAATTTAATCTTCTTTAAGTGTACAGTTTACAGTACATTGGGCAACAGGGCATGTAAATATATAGCCATATCTAGACCTTATTAGAGCAAGAGATAAAGCCTAAAAAGAGCAAATGTTTGGGTAAATTGTGAAAGCATGCCCATATTGCGCTCTCCAGGCTAAAGAAGTGAATCCATATGCAAATACACAAATACAGACAAGGAATGCGCACACACATATACTAAACATACATATTTCAACACATCAAACATAATCAACATACCGTATATTCATAATATTTTTTGGTAGTCACTCATGTGAAAAACTGCATTCACATCCCATCAGACTATAAAAACAGGCCAGAGGGCTACGTGATTCATACTAGACTCAAAATACATAGTACTATGTCAAGACATGAATCATTTAGTAGATTAATTTCTTTACTTTTTCCATCATTCTTGTTTTTTTTTTTTTTTTTTTTAAAGCAGATTTCAGTTTGGCTCATGGATTTGTTTTATTCATGTAAATATTAAATTCATACAATTAAAGTTTATAACTGACCTTTAATCAAGACAGACAATTCTTTGAACGCACTGTACTTCTCCTTCAGCCTTGTTTTCAGAAATGAAATATGCCATTACCCTAAGGTTTATTGACAAATGGAGAAAGATAATTGATTGGTAAAAAGATAAATAACTTGGACTAATTAATACATTATTGCTTTATTTAACTATAACCTTTTATTTTTTTACTTAATAAACAATCAAAAACATTTAAATACATCTATTTATTTGTTATTTAACCACTTAATCCATTACTTTATTATAATTATTATCATTTTTTTACTTATTATAAAATGCATAATTGATATTTTCAAACAGCACTCCTATAATCTTTCATAGCTGACTGTGCGAGAGAAATGGATGTATATGAAGCCCGCAGATGGATGAGTGGAGTCAAGGATTCTTCTATAGATAGAAGTGGTGCCCATTTGTGGTGAGCCATTTTGAAGCCATCAGCCTAAATAAATGATGGCTTGATGACAGAGCAGTGTGGTGGAGCTGATAAAGATTTCAGCTGAAAATCCACAGTTCTTTTGAAAGTGGGAGAGTGAGAGAGATCATAACTAGCATGCATCCACATGCATCTTCATCAAGACGGTTTAATCAACAGTTTCCTCGGGATGTAATTTTATACACGTCTCTCTCCAAAGCTGATTCGAAAGCGGATATGAAGGACGCCTCTTGCATTGCTCTACTTTTAGCAAACAAACAACTTTAATCGTTACTTCTGTTTATTGCTGTCTCAAATGGATTTTGAATTCCACAGTGGCAAAACACTGCAAAGTCCAATAATCTAATGCATCTGACTCACAACAGGAGAAGACTGTAGAGCGTCTGAGCCGAAATTCGGAAGGGAGCCCTGAATTTCAATGGCCTCTGATTCACCATGACGATTTGCGAGCGACAAGTACACTGATTCTTCAGTACTGAAACTACATTTACCAAAAACGTATCCTCTCAAACCTTTTTCAACAAATGTTGACTGTAAAATGTGTTTTTCCTCGCCTGCAGCTCAGTGCGTTCTTGTTTCTTGCTGTTTCTACATGCGCTTTAATCTTTGCACAAGGAAACAAAACCCAAAAACGCTCAAATTACTGAAAATTCACACACGGTCAGGAACATTGGGCTACAGCGCAACCTTGAACTGCGGAGAGTCAAAAAAATTAGTTGGATGAGTAAACAGTTCAAAGACTCACTCATAAAGACATTGGCTATGCCTGAAACCACTTAATGAGTAGATACTTCTTTTGAATAATTACTTTATCACTGGTAAAACTACATTATAAATAATTATATTAATAATAAATAATTTGGACATACATTGATCATATTGTCACTGTCATGTGACCTAACAGCATTGTCAGTGCCATCACTTTATTGGCATTATACTATTTGTTTCCATGATACATGAAATTTGGTAAAAATTGATGTCTAATGAGGCATAATGTTCATACACTCGCCACTGGAATATGCATGCTGACATGGCACACTTATAAAACAGGCTCTCTCTCAGATGCAAGTGGTTTTTAAGTGTAAGTGGTTTGATCTTGTGTGTTCTTGTAGAGGTG